>NC_135801.1:35284497-35384750 GCF_964213995.1 Mustelus asterias | reverse complement strand
ACTATTTGTTGTAGAATTCTGGCTGCAAGCAGAGCGTGCATATTTAATGGCCGGGATTTTCCACTCACGTTGGCCAGGTTCAGTGATGGGAGCGGAAAATATTGCAATTAGTTCAAAGTTGCATTTCGTGACTACATGAACGCATGATTCAATTGTCCCATTCCCCCCGTCAGTTACATTTCCTGATGTTCAACATTGGAAACATCATATTCCCTGTGCTCTCATACTCCAGCATGTTGAGATTGAAATTGACTCAGTGGCCTACAGTCACGAGTCCCTTTACCACTCCGGCTTTCTCTTGTTGGTTTTGTTCAGTGCTTTGCCCTGCAATAGTTAACTCACCTCCTGACTCCCCAGAACCTGTCCACCATTTACAACAGTCAAGTCAGGAGTGCGATGGGCTACTCGCCTGGATGAGTGCAACTCCAACAACACTCACTCGACATCATACAGAACAAAGCAGCCTGCTTGATTGGAACCCCCATCCACCACCTTAAACATTCACTCCCTTCAACACTGAGCTACAGTGGCAAAATCTACAAGATGCACTGCAGCAACTCACCAAGACTATTTTGACAGCATCTTCCCAATCCATAGCCTTGGCCACCTTGAAAGACAAGGGCAGCAATAGCATGGGAAAACCGCTCCCTGCAAGTTCCTCTCCAGGTCACTCATCATACTGACTTGGAAATATATTACGGGTCCTTCACTGTTGCTGGGTCAAAATCCTAGAACTCCTTTGGCCACAGCACTGTCGGTGTGCCTACTCCACATAGACTGTGGCGACTCAAGAAGGCAGCTCATCACCACCTTCTTGAGGGCAATTAGGGTTTGCAATAAAGGTTGGCCTAGCCAGCGACACCCAGATCTGGTAAAAGGATTAGTAAAACAAAGAGAAGTGGTGCTGAGATGGATGATTGTTTGAGCAGCACCTAGTCAGACTCCAGTGCACATACTTCATCACAACCTGTGCAGTTAAATTAACAATTCATTCTGCAGCTAAGTTATTTTATGAGCTCACATTTCCAAATGGTAATGAGACAAGTGTTCCAGTTTGAAGTCGCAGCAATACTTTGCTTCCTGCTTTAGTATGAGCTTGCATGTGTGTTTGGAAAAAAACTGCTTTTGATGGCATGACATGCAGCCGAGGGATTTAACACTTTATTGTATGCACACTTTGCCCATACTAAATACTTTACCTTGGCAAACATTCTGAAGCTTTTTGATATTATCTATCTGCCTCTTTAACTGTTGCGCCATTTACTATGCCTGCCATCTCTTGCCAAAGACGACTATTCTTCTCTTGTGAGGCAGCTGCCTTGGAGTTTCCCAGCAGTTGGAGCTGCACTTCTTGAAGAAACACCTGATAATAATGGTGATCCTTTGTTGTTCTGCCAGTTCCAGTTTTCAGCCTAGAACGAATGAATCAGTCCCTGTAAAAGCTGCAGCTGCCATTATTTTCTCCTCACAGCGAGCTTCCGTCAGCAAGTCCAAACGGGGCTGACAACTTGCTGTGTATACATAACAAGACTGATACCAGAAAAATCCCATGAGGTTGACTTGACAAGCTCTCTGCCCTCTGTGCCCCAGTCATGCTACCTCAGTGGTGTTTGTACGAAGGTTTTTTGTTCCTCTGTAATTTTATTAGTGCAGGTTCACTGCACTGTAATTTGCAATACATTACAAGAACATTTATCACAGTTAGTTCCTCACGCTTAATCTCAATGTTTTAGGGAAAAGAATGTGGAAGAAGGATGGCAGGTTTACTTAGAATCCCTACAATACAGAAGGAGGCCATTCAGCCCATCAAGCCTGCACTGACAATAATCCCACCCAGGCCCTATCCCCGTTACCCCACTTATTTACCCTACTAATTCTCCAGATCCTAAGGGGCATTTTTTTTAGCGTGGCCAATCCACCTAATCCGCACTTCTTTGGACTGTGGGGACAAACCAGAGCACCTGGAGGAAACCGATGCCGACACCGGGCCCGATTTTACAATCAAGTTGCGCCCGTTTTCGGGTGTAAAAGCTTGATAAAGTGGGGCGTGAGGCGAGTGACATGATCTGCACCCGCCTCCACGCCAGTTCCCCCTTTACCAAGGCCCGAAAATGGCCGTGATCGGGAGTGTGCCCGAAACGGGTGCGGCGGCCATTTAAATGCATCTGCATGCATTTAAATTGACTTAATGGGCTGCACGCCCAACCTCACCAGCGGTTCCCCCTTTACCACTACGTTCGCCCATCCAGATTCGGCACGAAACAGACAAGCTCTACAAAAGTCCGATTTGGGCGCTCCACCTAGTGAGGAGGTAAGTGCCGAGCGACCGACGGCTCTCTGCTTGAGATCGGTGGGGGAGGAAGGTGGGTCCAAAGGATTTCTGGTTGAGATCGGTGAGGAGGGGGTGGGGGGGTCCAGTGCCACTTTTCCTGAGATCGGTGGGGGGGATGGAGGGGAGGGGGCCGTGATCGGTCTGGGTGGTGCAGGGGTAGGGGGATAAGGGGGTCAGTACTGTTGTGGGGGTGGGGCAATGTCTGTGAGGGGCAGGGGAGGCATTATCCGGTCCGGGAGCGATGAGGCTGGGGAGCAGCATTCTGTCATTCTTTTTCCTGCGCATGCGCAGTTGGAGACGCCAATCGGAACTGCAGGATTTCAGGCGTGTTAAGCTCCGCCTACAAGCTTCTACAGCACGATTCGGGGGAATTGCTGATATTTTTCAGGCAGAGTGCGTATGGGGGCGCCTGAGAACGGGTCTAAAAGTTGGATCTGAAACACTCCCAGTTTCAAGTCCGCCCAACACTTAGAATCAAAATGGTAAAATAGGGCCCGGGGAGAACGTATGAACTACATACAGGTGGTCACCTGCCTTAATAATATCCCTGCTAAGCGCTTATGTGTAACAATGTTTGACCCAGATGGAGTACAGTAAGGAAAATTTGTAATTAAAAAAAAAGAATGTCTAGAGAATCTGTAATTGTTCTTAAGAGTGTTTGCAAAAGACTTTTAAGAGTTTAGCATTAATTGTAAAAGGATCAGTTGTAATCTTCTTGGATAACAAGCAGTACTGCTCCAAGTGACCTGGCAAACGTTAAGCTGGAAGCTGCATCAGAAGGAAGGAAGTTACAATACAAAACCCATGTGACCAGACATGGAGAAGGTAAACAAAGAAGTGACTGGTAAAGATGATAGATAGGAGACTGGGAGGCAGAAGGAGCCATGAGGTGCCCCGAGATGCCGGCGTTGGACTGGGGTAAGCACAGTAAGAAGTCTCACAACACCAGGTTAAAGTCCAACAGGGTTATTTGATAGCACAAGCCACAAGCTTTCGGAGCGCTGCCCCTTCATCAGGTGAGTGGGAGTTCTGTTCACAAACAAGGCCTATAAAGACAGTTTGTGTCTTTATATGCCCTGTTTGTGAACAGAACTCCCACTCACCTGATGAAGGAGCAGCGCTCCGAAAGCTAGTGGCTTGTGCTACCAAATAAACCTGTTGGACTTTAACCTGGTGTTGTGAGGCAGAAAGAGAGCAGCAGAGAGATGCAGAGAGCAAAATGCAAGTAGGTGGAGATAGAGGCTGGGATTTTCTCCAATATCGAGAAAGGCAGTGCTTTGGGGATAAAACTTGAAGTCGGGGTCCCATGAAGTATTGCTAGTGGGGCAGCCTCTGATTCGCCTACCCCGCCATCAAGGTAGACACTCGGCAATCTGGGAACCATTAATAAAGGCCGCCCCAACTCAGAGCTAGCAACCCAGTTCACTTAGGTGCCCCCCCCCACCCCCACCAGTCCTGCCCTAGCACTGCCCAGGCAGGAGCCACTCCCCCACTGAGTGCTGCACCTGAGCTCCCATGGGAGGCCAGCTCACTGGGTGCGCACCTTCTGAGACCAGTCGTGTTTCACGCCGCTCTGCCAGCAAGCCGTCATGGATGGATATTTTGATGTTGAGGGGGGGTGATTCCTGTGTATGGGCTTGATAATTACATGATCATTTATTCTAATGAGGCTCCCAATGTTGAACATTCGTGTTATGCTTTCGTATCATCATAAAACACAACTTTGGACTTCTCGTGATATTTTCTGCTCCCATTGCCAAACCCACCCGACGTGAACCGGAGCGGAAAATCCTGGCTAGAAATTAGAACACCCCAGTGTATTGTGAAGAGAAGAAGCAAGTTTCTCTCAGGAAGAGGTCAGTTTTCTGTTTGGTAGAAAAGGAGATGGGAGGTACGAGAGGCGAGCTGGCTAAATAAAAGTAGAAAGCCTCAAAAACAGCGTGACTGGCTAGGACATGCTGCAGAGCTGGGTGTTTTACCAGAAGTGGTCAAACTGTGAACCAGGGTTTTATTGGCTGGTCAGTTGGAAAGCTGTTATGACCAGACAGATGTCAGAGATAGGTTCTTCACTTAGAGAGTAGTAAGGGTATGGAATGCTCTGCCTGCAGCAGTAGTGGACTCGCCAACATTAAGGGCATTTAAATGGTCATTGGATAAACATATGGATGATATTGGAATAGTATAGGTTAGATGGGCTTTAGATTGGTTTCACTGGTCGGTGCAACATCGAGGGCCGAAGGGCCTGTACTGCGCTGTAATGTTCTATGTTCTATGTTCAGAGGGAGAGAGGGTTTGTAGAAGTGTGCCTTGCTGAGGATAATTGTACGTATGAAACTCTTAAGGTGAAAGCTATTGTTGGATAGAATTCCTGACCTACACTGCAAGAAAAGAGAGCAGCACATTGTGGAACTATGTAGCTACGTAGCACCATATTTGTGCAAGTCTGATGTGATTGCTTGTGCTTCTGTAAGGCATATGTATCCATCTTGTATTGACAATTTGAAGTGAAATTTATCTTTTTGTATTTAGCTATCATTTAAACTGTTAATTTAATTCTGAATCATTTTAAAACAAGCTTCAAAACATAAAATCTTGTTGCTAATTTCTTCATTGCAGGGGTGGGGGTGGGGGAGTCTTTCAGTAAATTTGATTATTTTGGGAAATGGATCATCACAAAATCCGTGCCTCAATTGGGGCGAACAGGATCAAAGGTTATGGGGAGAAAGCAGGATTAGGCTATTGAGTTGGACAATCAGCCATGATTGTGATGAAAAGTGGAGCAGGCTCGAAGGGCCGACTGGCCTCCCCCTGCTCCTGTCTTTTATGTTTCTATGTTTCTATTCCAGGATAGAACCCAGAGATTGGAAAACTGGTTCACTCAAACTTCTTAATATTTAAGCAAACAAGGTTTTATGTTTTCTTTTGCTGTTTTATATCTGGATATCGACATGAATAGCTTTGGAGGCCCAGGTCTGAGAAGTAGACCGGACGAGACATGCGTAGAATTTGCCAGGGAAAGTGAAATGGCGTTCGATCGATGATGAAGGTCAGTAAAGGTGGAATAGGATTTTGATGATGTTGGCAGAGGATTTCAAAAATAGTGTCCCTTTGGGGATGACCACAAAGTCATAAAATAAGAAACTCTAATATTGGCAGACAATAATGAGGTAACTCATAAGATTAATAATGGGCCCCACTTTGGAACCTCCCAGGGAAACAGGAATGAGAGGAAAGTCGATGATACATTGAAACATAGAACATAGGAGCAGGAGGAGGCCATTCGGCCCTTCGAGCCTGCTCTGTCATTCATCACGATCATGGTTGATCGTCCACTCAGTAGCCTAATCCTGCTTTCTCCCCATAACCTTTGATCCCGTTCACCCCCAAGTGCTATATCCACCGCCTCTTGAATACATTCAATGTTTTGGCATCAACTACTTCCTGTGGTAATGAATTCCACAGGTTCACCACTTTTTGGGTGAAGAAATGTCTCTTCATCTCCGTCCAAAATGGTCTATCCTGTATCCTCAGACTGTGACCCTGGTTCTGGACACCCCCACCATCAGGAACATCCTTCCTGCATCTGATGGCCAGATAGAATGAGCAGGTAAGGACGCAGACCAGTTCTTTGGTTAATAGAAATGAAGTTTCGAAGGGCAGATTTGGTAGGGTCTGAACATGCTACTTTGTCACAAGAAAGGGCATGTGAAGGCTGAATGCTGGACATTCGAAGCCAAATCTTTCACATTTGTCCAGTCAAGGGGTAATTCCCCAGGTGATAATATTTTGCTTGGTGAAGTTCACAGCAAACACGGAGTCTCCCCTTCATTCATCCAATTCATCCTGTCAGTGATGGAAAGTTATGGAGACATTTTGCTTAAGGATGAAGCGTCCCCTTGTTCATCTAGTGAGACACCCTTAGAGATACAGGATCAGTGCAGTCACTGAGGTTGGCACCTTCTCTCCAAAAGCTTCACTGAATGAAAGGGGATTGATTCAGTGTGTAGATAAAAATTGTTTACCAGCTCCTTTGTATGAGTTAAATTTAAAATGTGGCTTGGTTACTGGTCCTATTCCTGAGAGTACTATTCCGACGTTATCCGATGAAGATTCTTGTTGGAAACAACTTAGCTGGGGATACAGTATTGCTGTCTCCAGTGGTCTGCTAAGACTGCTGCAGCTGAAATTGTACAGGATGCAGAGTGAGTTAAAGAAATCCAGGACAGTGTGTAAACCTGTTGTAAGAATTAATGTTTCAAATAAAGATTTGCCCAACGAGTCAGAAACTCAGCCTGCTAATTTTTAAAGGATTTGATTTTGATTTGGTATGATTTATTATGGTCACATGTATTAATAATCAATGAAAAGTATTGTTTCTTGCGTGCTACACAAATAAAACATACCATTCATAGAGAAGGAAATGAGAGAGTGCAGAATGTGGTGTTACAGTCATAGCTAGGGTGTAGAGAAAGATCAACTTAATGCAAGGTAAGTCCATTCAAAAGTCTGACAGCAGCAGGGGGGAAGAAGCTGTTCTTCAGTTGGTTGGTACGTGACCTCAGACTTTTGTTCTTTTTCCCGAAGGAAGAAGGTGGAAGAGAGAATATTCAGGGTGCATGGGGTCCTTAATTATGCTGGCTGCTTTGCCGAGGCAGCTGGAAGTGTAGACAGAGTCAATGGATGGGAGGCTGGTTTGGGTGATGGATTGGGCTACCTTCACGACTTTTTGTAGTTCCTTGCGGTCTTGGGCAGAGCAGGAGCCATACCAAGCTATTTTTTCTCAGGAGCGTAGGAGGCTGAGGGGTGACCTTATAGAGGTCTATAAAATAATGAGGGCATAGACAAGGTAGATAGTCAATATCTTTTCCCAATGATAGGGGAGTCTAAAACTAGAGGGCACAGGTTTAAGGTGAAAGGGGAGAGATACAAAAGTGTCCAGAGGGGCAATTCTTTCACACAGAGGGTGGTGATTGTCTGGAACAAGCTGCCAGAGGTAGTAGTAAAGGCGGGTACAATTGTATCTTTTAAAAAGCATTTAGATAGTTACATGGGTACGATGGGTATAGAGGGATATGGGCCAAATGCGGGCAACTGGGATTAGCTTAGGGGTTATAAAAAAAAAGGGCGGCGTGGACAAGTTGGGCCAAAGAGCCTGTTTCCATGCTGTAAACCTCTATGACTCTATGATACAACCAGAAAGAATGCTTTCTATGGTGCATCTGTAAAGGTTGATGAGTGTCGTAGCTGACATGCCAAATTTCCTTAGTCTTCTGAGAAAGTAGAGGTGTTGGTGGGCTTTATTAACTATATTGGTGGCATGGGGGGACCAGGACTGGTTGTTGGTGATCTGGACGCCTAAAAACATGAAGCTCTTGACCCTTTCTACTTCGTCTCTGTTGATGTAGACAGGGGCATGTTCTCCTTTATGCTTCCTGAAATCGATGACAATCTCCTTCGTTTTGTTGACATTGAGGGAGAGATTATTGTTGCCGCACCAGTTTACCAATTCTCGATCTCATTTCTGTACTCTGTCTCGGCAATTGAACAATCAGGCAGAGAATGAAAAGGCAGTTGGAGATAAGGGCCGGAATTCTCCGGATGTGCACGCTGGCAGGATCTGGTCTCACTGAAAGTGCACCCCTGCCACGGGTTTCCTGGCAACGTGGGTCTCAGCCAATGGGAAATCCTATTGACAGCGGCAGGACCAGAAGATCCTGCCACCATCCTGCCATGAGAAACATACCGCGGAAAGGCCAGAGAATCCCCCCGAATGTCCAACGATCCAAATTAAAAATACAAAAAAGATAAGATGAGGCAAAGCGGATAGCAACAGTACTGAAAACTAATGATAGAAAAGAGGGAAAAGCATGCTATGAAGGAAAGTGAAAGAGCTGACTCCAGTACTAGCTGCAAGGAAGGATGCATATTCTTCAAACATACAAACATCGAAACCAGAAGCAGGAGGAGGCCGTTCGGCCCTTTGAGCTGCTCCGCCATTCATTATGATCATGGCTGATCATCAAATTCAATATCCTGATCCACCTTCCTTCCTCCATATCCCTTGATCCCTTTAGCCCCAAGAGCTATGCCTAATTTCTTCTTGAAATCAGACAATGGTTTGACTTCAATTACTTTCTGCGGTCGTGAATTCCACACATTCATCACCCTCTGGGTGAAGAAATTTCTCCTGACCTCAGTTAGAATCATAGAATCCCTACAGTGCAGAAGGAGACCATTCAGCCCATTCAAGCATGCACCGACAACAGCTCTATCCTCAAATTTTGGCCCTTAGTTCTAGATTCCCCCACCATCAAGAACATTCTTTCTGAATCTACCCTGTCTAACCTTGTTAGAACTTTATAAGTTTCCATGAGATCCCTTCTTATTCTTCTAAACTCCAATGACTATAATCCTAACTGACTTAGTCTCCCCTCATATGACAGACCTGCCATTCCAGGAATCAGCTTGGTAAATCTTCGCTGTACTTCCTCAATTGCAAGGACCTCCTTTCTTAGATAAGAACAACAAAGCTGCGCACAATATTCCAGATGTGGCCTCACCAATGCCTGATACAATTGCAGTAAAACATCCCTATCCCTATACTCAAATCCTCTCGCTATGAAGGCCAACATACCATTTGCCTTCTTTACTGCCTGCTGTACCTGTGCTCTTACTTTCAGCGACTGATGCACGAGAACACCAAGGTCTTGCTGAGTATCCACCTCTCTCAATTTACACCCATTCAAGTAATGATCTGTCTTCCTGTTATTGCTACCAAAGTGAATAACCTCACATTTATCCACATTATACTGCATCTACCATGCATAAACCCACGCACACGGCCTGTCCAAATCATGCTGAAGCATCTCTGCATCCTCCTCACAGCTCACCCTCCCACCCAACTTTGTATCACCTGCAAATTAAATCTCCAAAAGGCGGAGGCATTGGCTGTTGCTAGAACCAAATTAAACGAAGCTCGAATGCAGTGGAAATTAAAAAGGCAAAAAGAAACCAAGAAAATTGATGAAATGGATAAAAAAGAATTTAAATCTTTCTTAACTGAACATGAACCTAACTTTAAACCTTAAACATGATGAGGTAAATTTAATTGTTCTGAAGGGTGATTTCACATGTTTGGGTGGTTGAAATGCTTTTTGAAGAGTTGTATATCCAAAAAAGAACATGCAGACACGGATGTAAATGGAGATTAGTCATTCAAAAGTGAACAGAATGGCTCAGGGTCTTTCAGGCAGTGGAAACCATGAAGCCAATTTATTACTCAAATAAAAGCAAAATACCACAGATTCTGGAAATCTGAAACAAAAATAGAAAATGCTGGGAATGCTCAGCAGGTCAGACAGCATCCGTGGAGAGAGGAACAGAGTTAACGGCTGGGATTTTCCGACCTCCTGCTGCAGGTTTTCTGGGCATTTGCATTGCTCGCCAGCTGCACTGCTGGGGAACCCATTGCGGTGGTTCGCCTACGGTAGGATCTGAAGATCCCACTGGCGGGAGGGGCTGGAAAATGCCAGCCAACATTTCTGTTTCGAGTCCATATGACTCTTATGAAGAAGAGACATATTGGACTCAAAACACAAACTCTGTTTCTCTCTCCATAGCTGCCGCCAGACCTGCTGCGTTTTTCCAGCCCTTTCTGTTTTTATACCAATTTAGTGCATAGCTCTAAAGGATGAGACAAAGGAAAGTGCCAAATCCAGGGGGTAAGAAGCAAAATGACAGGAAAATTCTCCTTCGATTCCAATTCAGAGCCACCCGATGTTTCATTAATGTCCTCTAGGGAAGGAAATCTGCCATCCTTATCTGATCTGGCCTACATGTGACTCCAGAACCACAGCAATGTGGTTGACTCTCAGCCTAGCCAAGGATAATCGTGGCCCACGATTGAATAAAAAATGTACCCAGAAGCAGGGTTGGCTTGTCAGGAATCAGCAATGTTGGTCTTGACAAAGTGAATAGTATCAAACAAATTGTTAAACCATGGGACCCCCCCATGAATGCTAATCCAGGGTTCTGACTGTAATGTCCAATACAGAGTTAAAGAAAAGCTACATGATGAGTGTAAAACCAAGACAAAAGCCTAAACAGACCACGCTGCGAATACAATACATTCACATGAGAATAAGTGGAACTTGTTCAAGTAGCAAAAGCAAAGAGTGGGGGTAAATGGGTGTTTTTCTGGCTGGCGATCAGTGACTAGTGGTGTGCCTTGGGAATCAGTAATGGGACCGCAATAGCTTACAATTTACATGGATGATTTGGAGTTGGGGACCAAGTGTAGTGCGTCAAAATTCACAGTTGACACTAAGATGAGTGGCAGAGCAAAGTGTGCAGAGGACACTGAAAGTCTGCAAAGGGATATAGATAGTCTAAGTGAGTGGGCAAGGGTTTGGCAATTGGAGTACAATGTTAGTGAACGTGAGATCATCCAATTTGGTAGGAATAACAGCAATATGGACTATTATTTAAATGCGAAAAAATTGCAGCATGCTGCTGTGCAGAGGGACCTGGGTGCCCTTGTGCATGAATCACAACAAGTTGGTTTGTAGGTGCAGCAAGTAATTAAGAAGACAAATGGCAATCTTGTCCTTTTTTGCTAGAGGGATGAAGTTTAAGAGCAGCGAGGTTATGTTGCAGCTGTATGAGGGGCTGGTGAGGCCACACCTGGAGTACTGCATACAGTTTTGGTCTCCTTACTTGAGAAAGGATTTACTGGCACTGGAGGAGTGCAGAGGAGATTCACTAGGTTGATTCCAGAATTGAGAGGGTTGGCTTATGAGGAAAGACTGAGACAACTGGGACTATTTTCATTGGAATTCAGAAGAATGAGGGGAGATCTTATAGAAACATATAAAATTATGAAATAAATAGATAAGATAGAAGCATGGGGTTGTTTCCATTGACAAGTGAAACTAGGACTGGGGAGAATGGCCTCAAAATAAGGGGGGAGCAGATTTGGGACTGAGTTGAGGAGGAACTTCTTCACCCAAAGGTTTGTGAATCTGTGGAATTCCCTGCACGGTGAAGCAGTTGAGGCTACCCCCATTGAATGTTTTTAGGGCAAGGATAGAGAAATTTTTGAACAGTAAAGGAATTGAGAGTTATGGTGAATGGGTGGGTAAGTGGAGCTGAGTCCATGAAAAGATCAGCCATGATCTTATTGAATGGTGGAGCAGGCTCGAGGGGCCAGCTGGCCTACTCCTGCTCCTAGTTCTTATAAGAACATAAGAAATAGGAGCAGGAGTAGGCCATCTAGCCCCTCGAGCCTGCCCCGCCATTCAATAAGATCATGGCTGATCTGACGTGGATCAGTACCACTTACCCGCCTGATCCCCATAACCCTTAATTCCCTGACCGATCAGGAATCCATCCATCCGCGCTTTAAACATATTCAGCGAGGTAGCCTCCACCACTTCAGTGGGCAGAGAATTCCAGAGATTCACCACCCTCTGGGAGAAGAAGTTCCTCCTCAACTCTGTCTTAAACCGACCCCCCTTTATTTTGAGGCTGTGTCCTCTAGTTTTAACTTCCTTACTAAGTGGAAAGAATCTCTCCGCCTCCACCCTATCCAGCCCCCGCATTATCTTATAAGTCTCCATAAGATCCCCCCTCATCCTTCTAAACTCCAACGAGTACAAACCCAATCTCCTCAGCCTCTCCTCATAATCCAAACCCCTCATCTCCAGTATCAACCTGGTGAACCTTCTCTGCACTCCCTCCAATGCCAATATATCCTTCCTCATATAAGGGGACCAATACTGCACACAGTATTCCAGCTGCGGCCTCACCAATGCCCTGTACAGGTGCATCAAGACATCCCTGCTTTTATATTCTATCCCCCTCGCGATATAGGCCAACATCCCATTTGCCTTCTTGATCACCTGTTGTACCTGCAGACTGGGCTTTTGCGTCTCATGCACAAGGACCCCCAGGTCCCTTTGCACGGTAGCATGTTTTAATTTGTTTCCATTGAGATAGTAATCCCATTTGTTATTATTTCCTCCAAAGTGTATAACCTCGCATTTCTCAACGTTATACTCCATTTGCCATATCCTCACCCACTCACTCAGCCTGTCCAAATCTCTCTGCAGATCTTCTCCGTCCTCCACACGATTCACTTTTCCACTTATCTTTGTGTCGTCTGCAAACTTCGTTACCCTACACTCCGTCCCCTCCTCCAGATCATCTATATAAATGGTAAATAGTTGCGGCCCGAGTACCGATCCCTGCGGCACGCCACTAGTTACCTTCCTCCAACCGGAAAAACACCCATTTATTCCGACTCTTTGCTTCCTATCGGATAGCCAGTCCCCAATCCACTTTAACACACTACCCCCAACTCCGTGTGCCCTAATCTTCTTCAGCAGCCTTTTATGGGGCACCTTATCAAACACCTTTTGGAAATCCAAAAACACCGCATCCACCGGTTCTCCTCCATCAACCGCCCTAGTCACATCTTCATAAAAATCCAACATGTTCGTCAAGCACGACTTTCCCCTCATGAATCCATGCTGCGTCTGATTGATCGAACCATTTCTATCCAGATGCCCTGCTATCTCCTCTTTAATAATGGATTCCAGCATTTTCCCTACTACAGACGTTAAGCTGACCGGCCTATAGTTACCCGCCTTTTGTCTCCTGCCTTTTTTAAAAAGCGGCGTAACATTAGCCGTTTTCCAATCAACCGGCACTACCCCAGAATGCAACGAGTTTTGATAAATAATCACTAACGCATCCACTATTACCTCTGACATTTCTTTCAATACCCTGGGATGCATTCCATCCGGACCCGGGGACTTGTCCACCTTCAGTCCCATTAGTCTACCCAGCACTGCCTCTCTGGTAACATTAATTGTATTAAGTATTTCTCCTGCTGCCAACCCTCTATCGTTAATATTTGGCAAACTATTTGTGTCCTCCACCGTGAAGACCGACACAAAAAACTTATTTAAAGACTCAGCCATATCCTCATTTCCCACTATTAACTCCCCCCTCTCGTCCTCCAAGGGTCCAACATTCACTCTAGCCACTCTATTCCTTTTTATATATTTATAAAAACTTTTACTATCATTTTTTATATTAATTGCTAGCCTAGCTTCATAGTCTATCCTTCCTTTCTTTATCGCTTTCTTAGTCTCTCTTTGTTGTTTCTTAAATTTTTCCCAATCACTTGTTTCTCCACTATTTTTGGCCACTCTGTACGCAGCTGTTTTTATTTTAATACTCTCCTTTATTTCCTTCGTTATCCACGGCTGGTTCTCCCTTTTCTTACAATCCTTGTTTTTTGCTGGAATATATTTTTGCTGAGAACTGAAAAGGATCTCCTTAAAAATCCTCCACTGTTCCTCAGCTATCCTACCTGCCAGCCTGCTCTCCCAGTCTACCTTAGCCAATTCATCCCTCATCCTATCATATTTCCCTCTGTTCAAACAGAGGACACTGGTTTGGGACCAAACTTTCTCCTCTTCCATCTGAATCAGAAATTCGACCATATTGTGGTCACTAGACCCAAGAGGGTCCTTCACAATAAGATCCTTAATTCTACCTACCTCGTTACACAATACCAGATCCAAAATAGCTCGTTCCCTCGTCGGTTCCGTAACATGCTGTTCAAGGAAACTATCCCGACAGCATTCTAAGAACTCTTCCTCCATTCCACCCTTACCGACTTGAGTCTGCCAGTCAATGTGCATGTTGAAGTCCCCCATGATTATTGCCGTTCCGTTTTTACACGCATCCCTTATCTGCTTGTTTATAGCCCTCCCTACCTCAACATTATTATTTGGGGGCCTATATACCACACCTACTAGTGTCTTTCTCCCTCTACTATTCCTCATCTCTACCCATAATGATTCCACGTTTTGTTCCTCAGAGCCTATGTCATCCCTCAGTACTACCCTGATATTATCTCTTATTAATAGCGCGACCCCACCACCTTTTCCTTCCTGTCTATTCTTCCTAAACGCCTGATACCCCTGGATATTCATCTCCCAGTCCTGGTCACCTTTCAGCCACGTTTCTGTAATGGCCACTAGATCGTACCCACTTGTGCTGATTTGCACCATCAACTCATTTACCTTGTTCTGAATGCTTCGTGCATTCAGGCAAAGTGTCCTTATTCCAGCTTTTATCTGGACCCGCTTTGATGAGTCGCGAACACCCTCTCCCTCTACTCCCTTATCTAAATTACCGCCTTCATTCACTTGCACCCTCTCCTCTACCATTAATTTTGTAATTCCCCTTACCCCTGCATCCTCCCCCCCATCAATTAGTTCCTTGATCCGAGTCAACTCTTCTAGCTCCCCTCCCCCCAACCTATCTAGTTTAAATTCTCCCCAGTAGCCTTAGCCAACCTACCGGCCAGGATATTGGTCCCCCTGTGATTCAAGTTCCACCCGTTTTTTGTATACAGATCACCCCTGCCCCTAAAGAGGTCCCAATGGTCCAGGAACCTGAATCCCTGCCCCCTGCACCAGTCCCTCAGCCACACATTCATCTTCCTCCTCACTCCATTCCTGCCCTCACCTTCCCGTGGCACAGGCAGTAATCCTGAGATTACTACCTTTGCTTTCCTCTTTCTCAGCTGTCTCCCTAATTCCCTGTCGTCCCTTTTCATGACCCCTTCTCCCTTCCTACCCACATCAGCGGTACCAATATGTACCGCTACCTCAGGCTCCTCTCCCTCCCACCTCAGGATTTCCGGGACGCGACTAGCGACATCCTGGATCCCGGCCCCAGGGAGGCAGACCACCATGCGAGAATCCCGCCTACCTCCGCAGAAACGCCTGTCTGTCCCCTTCACCATCGAGTCCCCGATTAATACCGCCTTCCTCCTCTTTTCCTTAGCCCTCTGAGTTACAGGGCTGGACTCCACTGCGGAGACACGGCCACTGCTGCTTCCCCCAGGTGGGCTGTCCCCCCCAGCAGTACTCAAGCAGGAGTACTTGTTGTGCAGGGGCAAATCCACTGGGGTGCTCTCAACCACCCTAGCCTTACCCTTCCTGGCCGTCACCCACTTGGCCTCCTCCCGTGGCCCTGGTGTGACCACCTGATGATAGCTCTTGTCTATCACCTCCTCATTCTCCCTCATCAGCCTAAGATCCTCGAGCTGCAGTTCCAGCTCCCTAACACGGTCCCTCAGGAACCGCAGCTCGACACACCCCTCACAGATGTGGATGTCCGGGAGGCCAGATGCCTCCAGGACCTCCCACATCCTACACTGGGAACAACACACTGGTTTCACACTCATACTGGACACTTTATGTCAAATAAGACAGTGAAAAGTTAATAAGAATGTAAGGAAACAAAAACTCACCCCTGCTCGTCCAAGCCCTGTGAGCCAAAGCCCTGACAGCTCACTCAACTTCCCACTCACTCTGCTCCCCGCTACGATGCTGCCCGCTGTATACTCTGGTGCGCTTTTAAACCCTCCAAAAACTTCCCCAGGCCTCTCCTGGCCCTACTTCCGGTTTTGAAAAAAACCTCCGATTTTAGACCCAAAATTAACTGAAAAAATAAATAATTAATTAAAGTCAGAAAACCCACTCTCTTACCCTCAGCCTGCTCCTGGGAACATTTGTTCTTCTCATTTCACAACAGAAACAAAACAGCAAATCCACATTTACGAATAAATAATTCAAGCTCTTCAAAGAATATTCTTGTTAGAAATGGTCCACACCTGGAAACTCTGTGACAAGCACAGTTTAAATTGTAGCTCGTGGCTACACTTCTTTTACAAGGTTTCACGATTTGCATTCTCAGGTTTTATTCATTCACTCATAGCGTTTCTTTTCAGTGGTACTCAGGCATGTTTAAAGTGAGACTAAAACTCTTACTGAATGAAAGGGAGGCTGATAGTCTAAATCAACTATCTCAGTTCCACTGTTATCATGAGTCAGAACCTCCTTCTGTAAACACCTCCCTCCCCCCGCAACCCCCAGCCATCCACACACACATCCAATGTGCAATTTCCTAAGCAAATAAAACTTGTAGGAAGGCAGCACAGCGGGCTCCGCTGCTTGCTTGGATGCATCCCTGCTCCCAGTATGGTCCTATAGTCTTTGAAATCAAAGGCCTGGAGGCTCTGTGTCAAGTCACCCACTGGGAGTGACACAAGCTGTGGAGTTGACAGCTCCTATCTCCAGAGGCTAGAGATTAGCATAGCCTAACATCTGGAACGAGCATGCTAGGCTTTCACACATACACGCACACATTTCAATCTTATTTAGTTATAGCCTTTCGGCACTGGGACTATATTTGAGCACAATAAAACCGAACTCTCCTATTCTAATCTTTTGGAATATCTCATCTATGAATTTCCTAAACATTAAGGTAATGACCCGATCCTGGATTTTTCAGCATTTACAGTGATTTAAGTATATGACTAACCATGTTATTCAGGAATGCTCATATCAAATTCCTCGTTTTAATTTTAATAGTGGGATTAAGCTGCATTTTTAAATGGGTTAGTACCTCCTTTTATAATAACAGACTGAGAATTTTAATGTAAGAGCAATAACTGCTCATACAATAATAATACTGTAAGTCACTCCAATAGTTTTATCATTAAATTGAATCAAATGCTTTGCAATTTGAAATGTGTTAATTTTCCCATACCTTCCATCTGTTTTTTTTCAGTGAGAGCAATTTAGTCAATTAAATGTACACCGAAGACAAGGGGGGAATTTTCCCATACCGCCCGCCATGGGAATCATAGCGGGCGGATTTGGGATCATGCAAAGGCGCCTTGACCTCAGGTGGAATTTTCCAGGTTTGGGGTGAACGCAGCTGGAAACCTGGGCGGGATTTTTCGGCCACGCTCAATGTAGCCTACACCCACAACTAGAACACCGAATAATGGCGGCCATACACATTGAATACATACACTGAATAATGGTGCGCAGCAATTTCACTGTGCAATAAACTGGACTCTATCAGCCTGCTTTCTCCACAAGATTTATTTTTCACCTTGAATAAAGATTTTGTTTTGCTCTCTTCAGCCTGTCTTGTTAACTGTACAGCCTTCAATTGCATCAAATCTTCCCTCAACTGCAGAAAATATGTGGGTATCTCACTCCCAGAATAACACAATCCCTAATTCTTTCACCGATCAGGGCTCCATATTCACAATGTTCAGCTGATCAATGTAACTCATTGATAAGGGAATCTGTGCTCTCGCCCGGGCCCAGATTCTCCCAAAAAATTCTAAGTTCCCAATTCGCGTGAAAACTGGAGTAACACCATTAGTTTTTTTTAGCATGATTTGCCGAATGAGTCTCTGACACTCTGAGCACTACAGAGTGCCCTAGCGGGGATCTCTCTGAAAATCAGGGGGTGGGGCCTATTCCCATTGGAGAGGCTGGCAGCATAGCGCTGAGCGGGCCACTGTGCATGGGCCAATCTGTCAAAGCAGTCCCGGCAGCCCCGGCAGCCCCGGCAGCCCCGGCAGCCCCACCCCCACCGCACTCCCCAACAGTCCCGACACCCCCCGGCAGCCCCAACCCCTTTGCGTTCGCCCCAAACCTGGAAATTCCTGTCCAAGGTCAGCGGACCTTAGCATGGTCCGACCCCAGCCCACCTCAATTCCCCTGGTGGGTGGGACAGGAAAATCCCCCCATTGTCCTGGGTGTACATTTAATTGACTAAATTGCTCCCAATGAAAAAAACAAATGGAAGGCATGGGAAAATTAACACATTTCAAATTGCAAAGCATTTGATTCAATTTAATGATAAAACTATAGGAGTGACTTGCAGTATTATTATTGTATGAGCAGTTATTGGTCTTACATTGAAATTCTCTGTCTGTTATTATAAAAAGAGGTACTAGAGCAGCGAGGCAGGCTGGGAGAATCGCCCCCCTGGTCTTTGAGTGCACCTATTATATTTTGCTCTCTCCATTATGATGTTTTTGCAAAGACTAAAATGAATATCAAAGGCTTTATAACTTCCTCATATGTTGCCGTGCCTTTGTTTATTCCCTGTCTGACCATGATGTAGTCTGCACTACTGCCTGTGGAGTAGGAATTGAGAACTAATTTCAGAAATGAGAACACCACCACCGAGCCCTGGTTGGCATCGTGCAGCAGGGATATTAACCCCCACACAAGGAGAATCTCAAGCTCTTCTCCCACTTTGTCCCTCATGTGACTTCAATGCACAGGACTAAAGCTATAAATGCATGGTGATGCTGAGCAATCAAACTCCAACACACATGGTAAGACCACCAGCTGAGTGTCTCTGAGGCCAAAGATCCTCCAGCCCTAAACAATTCATGGGAGATGTATTTGTCCTGGATCGCCTTGCCAGAAATTCCTGCCCGAGGTCAACAGACCTTTGCATGGTCCCCCCGCCCGCTAGAATTCCAGTGGCGGGCGGGACAGGAAATATTTTTTGCCAATTGTGTCATGCCCATGAATGTTACTGTACCTCCTATCAATTAGATTTTTGGACTGTATCTTTTCAATCTGCCAGAAGATGTTATCAGTGAAGAACTCTGCATAAGGAGAAGAAAGCAATGCGTTGAGAAGCTGTCTAAAGGAGAGCAATTCAAGTCAGTAATTTCGTCCATGGAAACACTGGCTTAGAACAGCAATGGTTATGATCATTAATTGTCTTTGGGATATCTTGCGCCAATAATTTAACATATTAGTTCAAACCTATTTTTAACATTTCCCAGTAACAACACTGCAGGAGTAAGCAATGTCGAAATGCAGATTCCATGTTATACATTAGAAAGGATCTTTTTCATTTAGAATCATAGAATCTACAGCGCTGAAGGAAGCCATTTGGCCCATCGCGTCTACACCAACAATAATCCCACCCAGACACTGTCCTATCCCCGTAGCCCCAGATTTACCTTCCTGATCCCCCTGACATGAGGGGGCAATTTATCATGAACAATCAACCCAACCTGCACATCTTTGGAGTGTGGGAGGAAACCGGAGCACCAGAAGGAAACCCACACAGACAGGAGGAGAAAGTGCAAACTCCACACAATCACCCGAGTCCGGAATTGAACCCGGATCCCTGGCACTGTGAGGCAGCTGTGCTACCCACTGTGCCACCATGCCATCCCATAGCTATTAATAATGCCTCATGTTCATTCTCTCATTCCATAGGTAACGCTTCACTTAAAGTCAGATAGTTCCTCCCTCTGCTGCTTCTAAAAAGCTTATACCACACAAAGTCCTAACTCAGTTTAACCCTCTTAATTCATTCTTGGGATGTAGATGTTGTTGACAAAGCCAGCAAAGATTTGCTTCCTTCCCTAAAGGACATTTGTTTTTCCAACAATCTGACAGTTCCATGATTATATTTTCGGACATAAGCTTTTTATTTCTAGATAGTTTTAGAACTGGATTGAAAATCTAAAACTGCCATGGTAACACTTGAATTTGCTTTCCCAGATCAATAGTCCAGGTCTCTGGATTATGAGTCCAGCAAAATAACCAGGACACTAACATACCCTTGATCCTTCAAGAGAATTTGACAAGCCCTCAAGCACACAGGTAAAATGACAATGAAACATTCTATGCAGAATGGGCTCTGAACACTTTCTGCATTGGGTTGCATCATTCTCTCACAATTGTGGTGATCTCAGTCGAGACCAGTAACTTTTTCTTAAAGACAAAATCTGAAATCCCATTTATTTATTGAAAGACTGAAGCTAACAAGATTCCACAATCGAAAACAAAAGAATTTTTACCATACAAGAGTCAAACAAGGCCAGCATTAAATAATACCTTGGGTATCCAACTACATTCTAAAACCTAGAATTAACAAGACCTTAAACATCAATTAACAGGTAAATTGTGGTTGACTATAACTATAAATTTCACATTAAATGGTAGACACAACTAAGACAGAACTCCTGCATTGGCTCAGCAGACCATTACACTTGTTTGTCATTAATATCAGTCACAAAGGGCCAGATTCTCTGACCTTGCCCGCAGCTGGGATTCTCCAGTCCTGCTACAGTGAACAGGGATCTGGTCTGGCTGAGCGCCAAATTCTCCATTCTCGCTGGTAGCAGCGGCAGGGAGTGAAAATCCCAGCCAAAGGAATTTAAAACTCTGGGTGGGATTTTCTGCACAACCTGCTGCGTGTTTCGTGGTGGCAGAAGTGGCCTGCCATTGGCTGTCAGGATGTTCTGGTCCTGCCGGTGTTAATGGGTTTCACGTTTAATGCATCCCTCATCACCAGGAAACCTATGGTGGGGGTTCACCATTGGCAGGACCGGAAGATCCCACCAGTGTGAATGGCCGGATAATTCCAGCCTCTGTCTTCCTCAAGAAAAATTTCAGTTCCTCCTCTTCTAGGATTTAGCCTGATCCTCAGGTGACAGTAGTGCATTATCAACCAGATCTCCACAGGCACAATCTTTTCTATAAATGGCACATGTCTGCAGAACCTTCTTTACTCTACTTACGATGGTCTGGAAGGCGTAGGTACACTAAAGTTATTTCAAGTAACAAAAACAGCTGCAGCAACTGTGTATTTGCATATTCTCAGCTCCTGCGTGCGGGAACCATCTTCATCCGCCTGCCTGTGCTGCACCACTGGAGTCATCTGAGCTCTGATGGTTCTGTGTATTTTTATATACTTTCAACCAGGTTCAGCCTCCCAGAGATTTTGGTTTATAATCTCAGTTTCAGTCTTAGTTTCCTTAGAAACTGGAAGGATCAGTTTCCCTTCTCAGTTTCCCGTTTCAATTAGGATTTGATCTTCGAAACCATGGATTCCATCACACCATTTCCATTGAAAAAAATTAATTCAAGGGACATGGGTGTCACTGGCTGGCCAGCATTTATTGCCCATCTCTAGTTGCCCTTGTTCAGAGGGCAGTTAAGTGTCAATCACATTGCTGGGGCTCTGGAGTCACATGTAGGCCAAACTAGGCAAAGGACATTAGTGAACCAGATAGATTTTTCTGACAATCGACAATGTTTTATGGTCATTAGTAGATTTTTATTTCCAAATATTTTTTATTGAATTCAAAGTCAGAGGTGGCATGGTGGCACAGTGGTTAGCACCGCTGCCTCATAGTGCCAGGGACCCGGGTTCAATTCCGGCCTTGGGTGACTGTCTGTGTGGAGTTTGCACGTTCTCCGTGTGTCTGCGCTGCCTTCCTCCGGGTGATCTGGTTTCCTCCCACAGTCCAAAGATGTGCAGGTTAGGTTGATTGACCATGATAAATTGCCCCTTAGTGTCAGGGGGATTAGCAGGGCAAATATGTGGGGTTACGGGGATAGGACTTGGGTGGGATTGTTGTTGGTGCAGGGTCGATGGGCTGAATGGCCTCCTTCTGCACTGTAGGGATTCTATGATTGTATCATTCTGTGAAATTCCACCATCTGCTGTGGTGGGATTCAAACCCGGGTCCCGAGAACATTAGCTGAGTTTCTGGATTAATAGTCTAACGATAATACCACAAGGCCATCAATTTTCATCCTCAAAGTGGATAGAGAAAGTTGGAAAAATTCCCGGCTCGGTCTGCCCACCCTGGGAGAAAGTGTCTGTTGAGGCAGAATCTTCAGTGCTGAGGGCCAGGGGATAGCTGGAGTAGGCCAGTTGGCCCAAAAACAAGTGTAGAGCAAGCTACAGGGACTAATGGGTGCCAAGGCGGGTTTTTTAAAACACCTGCTTCAGCACCATGGGACTTTGTCCCAGTATGAAAATACACAATAACCCTCCTGCTCTCCCTCCTTAAGTACCCTTCACCCAACAAACACTTCCATGCTCCCTCCATGTCCCCTCATGCCCCCTATGCCACGTTCTGACACTTACATGTCCATTGTACCACTGTACACTTTCTAAAACCAATGAAAACCACAGTGCAAAGTGTATGCATAAACAAACTGTGATAAAATGTAATCCACTGATAAACTTTCTCTTTGCTTGAAGATTAAATTTGGACAAGCGAATAAAAGTTTCAATCATCCAGGACCTTTGAAGTTTCAAAATCCACAAACACTTGAATCCACTGGAGTTATTAAACAAACATAATGAACTAACAAGTCAGGAGAAGGCAAGTGTCTAAGATAAGTGAATGGAATTTGGGTGAAAGGGGTTCGGACATGGGTCAGTGGAAAGGTCAGACAAGGGGATGTTGGACATGGGGGATGGGGGGATTGGACATATGGGTGGTCAGACATCAGGGGAGGGGTGGGGGAGTAAGACATTGTGAGCCAATTTGGCGGGGGTAGGGGTTGGTGGGGTCAGATTGGAGGGGGGGGGGGCAGGTCTAGTTGAGTTGGTTGGTGATTTTATGGTGTGGTGGGCCGGGCCGGGGGTTGGGAGCCCACTCTTTCCCCCTATTAATGGAATTGCAACCTAATGGCCTTTTCTCACCCAGCCTTAATTTTCAGACTGACGGTCATCAGACACACCGCTGGGCGGCACAGTAGCACAGTGGTTGGCACTGCTGCTTCACAGCTCCAGGGACCTGGGTTTGATTCCCGGCTTGGGTCACTGTCTGTGTGGAGTTTGCACATTCTCCTCGTGTCTGCGTGGGTTTTTTCCGGGTGCTCCGGTTTCCTCCCACAGTCCAAAGATGTGTGGGTTAGGTTGATTGGCCATGCTAAAATTGCCCTTAGTGTCCTGAGATACGTAGGTTAGAGGGATTAGTGGGTAAAATATGTAGGGGTATGAGGGTAGGGCCTGGGTGGGATTGTGGTCGGTGCAGACTCGATGGGCCGAATGGCCTCTTTCTGTGCTGTATGGTTTCTATGATTTCTATGATATCTCATGATGGGGAACATAAAAAAAACATTCAACCTCAAGCGAGAAAGTAGTGGCAGGGTGTCTCCTCCGACTTGAGTCAGGAAAGTCAGGGGAGACAAGCATGAATGGAATTTGGTGCAGGTGAGTGGGTATGGAGTAGCAGTCTGATGCTGATTGCCATGCTGAGAAAGTTATGGCCCTTGTATTTTGTCTTGTACAGTCCTTGTCATAACAAGAGAATATAACTAAAAAACAATTCCATCAAGCATTTTTCAAAATCTACCATGGTGGTTGTAGCAAGCATATAGATGGGGAAATTGTACCAAATGGTCAGGGATTACAATTCTAAATCATATCATGTCAGATTTAGGTTAGAGGTTGAGAGATGGTTCTTCTTCCAGAGACTGGTGGACCTCTCGGATAGGCTGCTGTTACGACCAGAGCAGATGTTATTGTTGACCCCAGAGGGAAACCTGTCTTACTGATCATAAACCATTTTTTTGTACTCTGAAAATGTGCAGGAAAAGCTAATTACTTCAAAAGCACAGAACTGCTTTGGGCAGCATGGTGGTACAGTGGTTAGCACTGCTGCCTCACAGCACTAGGGACCCGGGTTCAAATCTGTCCTTGGGTGACTGCGCGGGTTTCCTCCGGGTGCTCCCACAATCCAAAGATGTGCAGGGTTAGATTGATTGGCAATAATAAATTGCCCTTTAGTGTCAGGGGGACTAGCAGGGTAGATAAGTGGGTTATGGGGTTAGGGCCTGGGTGGGATTGTGATCTGCACAGACTTGATGGGCCGAGTGGCCTCCTTCTGCACTGTGGGGATTCAATGGAAAACTTTAGGATTTTAAAAATTGAAAGGTTTGTTAAAAAGATAAAAAGAATTAAACACATAGGATTAAAGTTTCACAGTTAAAACATTATGGAACAACCCCCTAAAAACTCACTCGGTCAAAACACACAAATAAGCTATCTTCTTGGCAAAAACTCCCTGATATATTTTTCATCATAAAAACCTATCAATATTAATTAAGGCAAAGAACTGCTGTCACTTTAATAACAGTGTACCATACAACTCCTAAAACACTTCCATTCAGGTGCTTTCTAAAAACAAAGACATTCCTGGCTTGAAACTGGGTGACTGCTTCAAATTCTAAATTTTCACACTTTTTCAGCACACAGAACATTTCTTCAAGATATTTCCCTACAGCGCTACCACAACTAAGTTAGACATCTTTCCTTAAATATCTTTTTTTTCCTTTCATCACAGGTTCCATTGTTCTCAAAGTGGCACTTCTTTCAACTCCCCAGCTCCAAATATAACAAATCGTTAATGCTTTCCTGTTACATCTTTGTTTTAGTCAATACAATTTAAGATATCTCCCCTTCTTTACTTGTGAAAGATTTGTAAGTTGTAAAGGTTCTTTGTCATGTCTGACATCCCCTTTGATATTCAAAAGCTGAAAAGTCGTACCCCCAATTATCTTATAGTGCAAATTTTCATGCTAACCGATTTACTTGTAACTCAAACACATCATTACGGCTGATTACAAATACATCTCTCAGTTCTCACAAGCAATCTGTTTCTTCCCTCAGTTTGATTAATCCTGGTAACACACACACATACATATACACACATACATACACACACACACACACATACATACATACACACATACATACACACACACACACATACATACACACACACACATACATACACATACATATATACACACACACATCTGTTCGATTATACAGCATACCAAACCAACATAATCCCAAAAACGATTTAACAAACAAGAATCATCGCACTGCTGGCTCATGCAGACATTGTTTTTTGATGGGTTCGTAGCTACTCAGAACTGTTGTGAACCATAGTCCGGATGTTCAAAGTTCAAAGGGTCTTATCAATGCCTCCTATGCCAAGCTCTATCCTTCTGTTGGACACCCCCATGGCCCCTCATGCCGACTATGCCAACCTGTGGCACTTCCATGTCCAGTGACCCAATATATACTGTATAAAACCAATGAAACCCCGAGAAATAGTAATATATGAAATAGAGTTTTTTTAAACTAATTCTACTTTTCGACTATGTTGAAAAAAGTCATTTCACTGCAAGCCAATGAAAGCGTCAATCACCCAGATGTTTTAAAGTGTCAAAAACAACAACCACAAATTCAGGGAACCACTTAACAACGAGTAAACAAACATTGTGAAATTGACAGCAGAGATCTGAAAGCTGAGCTGCCAATCAAACAATGTTTTCTTTGGGGCACAGGCGTTTCAACAAATGTAATGGTTGCTTGGGCTTTCAGTGCTTCTGGCTGCCTACAAACTCTTTTCTGGGTTGGCTGGCCTGACTCCAGACTGTATGTGCCATCACTTCCCACCTCCACCCATGCACCTCACCCATCAATGAAAAGCCCACCTTTGCAGGCACTTTATCCTGAGGTAGGCAGGTAGAGCTGCGAATTTCGGCAACTCCTGCTATCTGCCTCGAGGATGAAAATCCAGGTTAGAAGATGGGGTTTTCCTGAAGTAATTCCTGCAAAGGTATTGTTCAAAGCATGGCTGCTGGCACTATATACATGCGTGTTGGATCAAAAAACATTCCTGACATCCAGCTGTTGTGGCTGATGTGCAGACCTCTCCTCATGCAGACCTCTAGTGGTGCTATTGTGATCAATATTGCTGCAAAAAGAGATTTTGTCAAAGCTTTTCATCTTGCAGTCATCAGGACAATTGCAAGGATACCAATGACAGGGAAACAATAATTTTGTACTCTATGAGAAGAAGGGTGCTGTTTGTTGGCAAGTTCCACTTCGGGAAGCCATAGATATTTGTGCTGCAGCACTCTCAAGTCATAGAGTCATAGAGGTTTACAGCATAGAAACAGGCCCTTTGGCCCAACTTGTCCATGCCGCCCTTTTTTTAACCACTAAGCTAGTCCCAATTGCCCGCATTTGGCCCATATCCCTCTATACCCATCTTACCCATGTAACTGTCTAAATACTTCTTAAAATACAAAATTGTACCTGCCTCTACTACCTCTGGCAGCTTGTTTCAGGCACTCACCACCCTCTGTGTGAAAAAATTGCCCCTCTGAACTCTTTTGTATCTCTCCCCTCTCACCTTAAACCCATGCCCTCTAGTTTTAGACTCCCCTACCTTTGGGAAAAGATGTTAACCATCTAGCTGATTTATGCCCCTCATTATTTTATAGACCTCTATAAGATCACCCCTAAGTCTCCTACGCTCCATGGAAAAAAGTTCCAGTCTATGCAGCCTCTCCTTATAACTCAAACCATTAAGTCCCGGTAGCATCCCAGTAATTCTTCTCTGCACTCTTTCCAGGTTAATAATATCCTTTCCATAGTATGGCAATCGAGACTCATCACCATTGCATGAATCAGTATTCACTGAACTTGTGAACTCAGCAACCCATGCAGTTGAGTTCAACTTTAATGACACCATGTATTACATGAGAAATGTGTCTTCGATGAAATGAAATTTTGTTGAGATTATACGGACACTGATCAGCAGTTATCAATGTCAGACTTTCACCCTTTTTCAAAATATCAATGAACTTTTGATGTTTTCCACTAAGATATGGGAGCAATGTTAAAAATGTTGGAAACAACAAGACAGAGGATGAAAATTAAACTGACAACGATACCTAGTCAAGTCAATTTTCTCGGGATAATAATTTGAAGGAGAAATTTATATCCTTCTCTTGTCTGATTTTGATTTGATTGGAAACTATACTTTAGTTGAACTTTTGATATCTTGGCAAATCATGTTTATTAAATTCACCTTTTCCACATAAATTGTGACATAATAGACTTGCCATCAAAACTGAAGCAATGGGATTAAGTGGACATTGCAGTATGGATACAAATTTTGCTAAGCAACAGAGAAACAGACTAGATGGTGGTATACAGTGGCGTGTCCCAGTGTTCATTAGGAGCTCTGCTCTTTAAATAATGACTTAGTCTTGAGTATATTGGATATAAATTCAAATAATATGAAAATAGATGATGAAGAAAGCAATGAAAAAGATAGGATCAAACTTCAGGACATTAAAAGACTGGTGAAATGGGTAAACAGATGATAAGATAAAATTTAACACAGAAGTATGAAGGGAAATAGCGTGAAGAGTAAGAATGGGCAATAGATACAATTTAAAAGAGGTGCAAGAACAGAAGGTGGAAAACCAGTTGATAAAGCTGTTAATAAAACATTTCAGATCTTCGACTTCATAAGTGACATGTAAAAATAAGGATGTTTTGTTAAACCTTTATAAATCATTGGTTAGACTCAAGTTGGTGTATTGTTTGTAATTCTGGAGACCACACGAGAACAAGATAGAGGCCGGGATTTTCCGGTCGCGCTCGCCTTAAAACCAGAGAGTCCCGCCCGACCTCAGTGGATCTTTACATAGTCCACCCCCTGCCCGCTAGAATTCAAGTGGCAGGCGGGATGGGAGAACTCCAGCCAGAATGGCTGCCGGGCACAAAGAGGCCACTCTGCCCATCAAGCCCACACCAACAGCAATCCCACCCAAGTCCTATCCCCATAACCCCATACATCCCCCCTGCTAATCCTCCTGACACTAAGGGGCAATTTAGAATGGCCAATCAACCTAACCTGCACATCTTGGGAGCATGGGAGGGAACTGGAGCACCCAGAGGAAACCCATACAGACATGCGGAGAACATGTAAACTCCACACAGACAGTGACCCAAGGCCGGAATTGAACCTGGGTCTCTGGCACTGCGAGGCAGCAGTGCGAACCACTGTGCCACTCTGTGCACTGCAGAAAATCACCAAGGTTCCTTAGGCAGTACTTTCCAAACCCAGAACTACTACTATCCAGAAGGACATGGGCAGCAGATATTTGGGAACACCACCACCTGGCAGTTCTCCTCCAAACCACTCACTATCTTGACTTGGAAATATATCCCTGATCCTTGAAGCGCGATTAAATCACTCGGGGGGCTAGATCGTACCCGGGAAATAAAGGCTTTTATTAGTATCAAGAATGGAACACACTATATAACAATACAATCCCAGACTAAAGGGTCACCGGGCAGTGCAGTGACCTTTATACTCCTACAGGTAGGCGGAGCCAACTGGAGTGTAGCACAGAACAATACCAACAGGTAGAACACCCCAACCCTAACCCCAACAGTGACAACAGTAACATATGTACAAGTACCCATAGTGATAACCATCTATGGTTCAGTACCCATAGTGGTAACCATCTATGGTTCACCACATTCACCCCTCCTTTAAAACAAAGGCCGGCGGGGCAAAAAAACCAGAACGAACTGTCCATATATTCACAAGTTCAGTTGTATTGGAGGGCCGCACCATCTCTGCGACCTCCTCAACACTGGCGGTAGCGTCGGTTCTGGTGACCGTGATGACCCTCTCTCCAAGGCGGTGTCCAGTGACTCCTCCAGTTCCTCACAGACAGGTGGACCACGAGGTGGCGACAATCTCCTGGACTCGAGCACGCCTCGAGGTGGCGACAATCTCCTGGACTCAGGCAAGCTGTACACGGGAGTAAGAGGATTAAGTGGTGGTCCCGATACTGCCCGCGCCGTGTCAGGAGGGGAGATAAAGGTCAAGGGGTCCCTAACCAGGGGTGTGGGAGTGACAGGAGTTGCTACGTCCCCTGCTGGCGCCAGGTCTCGAATCGAGACCGTGTCCTCTCGCCCGTCAGGATATGCCACATAGGCATATTGAGGGTTGGCGTGGAGGAGATGGACCTGTTCAACCAAAGGGTCGGACTTGCGGGTCCTAACATGCCGCCGCAGGAGGACAGGTCCTGAGTACATCAACCAAGACGGCAATGAGGTCCCAGAGGAAGACTTCCGAGGGAAGGAAAACATCCGCTCATGCGGAGTAGCGTTGGTTGCCGTACACAGGAGGGACCGGATGGAATGGAGCGCATCAGAAAGTACCTCTTGCCAACGGGAGACTGGAAGACCCTTAGACCTCAACGCCAGTAAAACAGCCTTCCAGACTGTAGCATTTTCTCTTTCAACCTGCCCGTTACCCCTGGGGTTGTAACTCGTAGTTCTACTTGAGGCAATCCCTTTTGAGAGCAGGTATTGCCTCAAGTCGTCACTCATAAACGACGAGCCCCTATCACTGTGGATATAGCTGGGGTAACCGAACAGGGTGAAAAGATCCCGCAATGCTTTGATAACCGTGGCAGCGGTCATGTCTGAACAGGGAATGGCAAAAGGGAATCGTGAGTACTCGTCAATCACGTTGAGGAAGTACACGTTCCGATCTGTCGAAGGAAGGGGGCCCTTGAAGTCCACACTCAGTCTTTCAAAAGGGCGAGTGGCCTTAATGAGGTGTGCCCTGTCAGGTCGATAGAAGTGCGGTTTGCATTCAGCACATACCTGGCAGCTTCGGGTTATTGACCTGACATCATCCACTGAGTAGAGTAGATTCCGGGCCTTTACGAAATGGAAGAGCCGAGTGATCCCCAGATGGCAGAGATCATTGTGGAGGGCCTGTAACCGATCCTCCTGCACACTTGCACATGTTCCACGCGACAGGGCGTCTGAGGGCTCATTGAGCTTCCCCGGACGGTACATGATATCATAGTTGTAGGTGGAGAGTTCGATTCTCCACCTCAAGATTTTATCATTTTTGATCTTACCCTGTAACGTGTTGTTGAACATGAACGCCACGGACCGCTGGTCCGTGAGCAGGGTGAATCGTTTTCCCGCCAAGTAATGGCGCCAATGCCGAACGGCCTCCACAATGGCCTGAGCCTCTTTTTCCAACGCGGAGTGCCGAATTTCAGGGCCTTGGAGGGTGCGAGAGAAAAAGGCGACAGGTCTGCCCGCCTGGTTAAGTGTGGCGGCCAGGGCGAAATCAGATGCATCACTCTCCACCTGAAAGGGGATGGACTCATCAACAGCGTGCATCGTGGCTTTCGCGATGTCAGCTTTTATCCCTTCAAAGGCTAAGCGAGCCTCTGCTGCTAGGGGAAAAGAGGTAGACTTTATGAGCGGACGGGCTTTGTCCGCATAATTGGGAACCCACTGTGCGTAGTACGAAAAGAAACCTAAGCATCTTCTCAGTGCTTTGATGCTAGTGGGTAGGGGAAGTTCAAGGAGGGGACGCATACGGTCTGGATCAGGGGCAAGGACCCCGTTTTCCACCACGTATCCGAGAATTGCTAGGCGGCGCTTGCTAAATACACACTTCTCCCTGTTGTCGGTCAGATTCAGGTGAGACGCAGTGCGTAAAAATCTAAGGAGATTGGCATCGTGGTCCTGCTGGTCATGGCCGCAGATAGTGACGTTGTCCAGGTACGGGAAGGTTGCCCGTAGCCCGTTTTGGTCCACCATTCGGTCCTTCAGATCGAATAAAGATCCGATCCTCAGCGCTGTAACGCCTGCTCTTAGTTGCGATGGGCTTGCAGCCTGGCACGAGATTCTCGAATAAAGATGGTGGGGTGATTCTGAGTGTCGAGAGGCTACACGTGGAGCGCGCTGGGCAATTTGGAGGCTGCTGTTCCCCCACTGAAAGTGGAGGGAGTGGCCCATCGTACTGGAGGGTTACACTCCTCAGGTGGACCATAAAGTCTAGTCCCAGGAGTATCGGAGCACAAAGGTGCGGTAACACGAGGAGCCTGAAGTTCTCATAAACTGTGCCCCGCACCGTTAGATTGACCACGCAGCTCCCAAGCACGGTAACAGATCGGGACCTCGACGCCATCGAAATTGTCTGTCTGACAGTCCGTACTCGGAGACCGCACCGTTTCACGGTGTCAGGGTGAATGAAACTCTCCGTGCTCCCGCTGTCAAACAGACAATGTATTAGGCGTCCATTTACCTCTATGCACATCATGGACTTGTCGAGTCTGTGAAGCTTGGCCTGGTCCAGGATGATTGACGCCACCGTCGGGTCTTGAGTGCAACTGCAGGCAGGTTGATGATGATGACCCCTGCTGGTCGTCTGCGGTCGGTGCCAACCAAAATGGCTGCGCCCATGGATCGCACGTGGCCGGTGGCGCTAAAAGTGGCGGCCCCTGCAGGTTGCACGTGTCTTGCGTCTTCGTCGTTAGGAATGGCGGCGCTCGAGAATCGCGTGTGGTGGAAGACCCCGAAGAAGCTGGAGACAAGGAGACAGGCTCTGGAGAATCACACGCCACGCTGCTAAGCTTCGAGGGTGGTTTAGCCCTGCATACTTTGGCATAGTGCCCTTTCTTCCCACACACGGAGCAAAATACCGTTCTGGCTGGACATCGCTGCCGAGGGTGTTTCGCCAATCCACAGAAATAGCACCGCGGGCCTCCTGGAGCTGCCGCCGACGTCAGGTCCGAGGTTGAGAGTACAATCGCGCAGTTTTTCGGAGCCGCTGGGTAGAGTTAAGTCGGTGGCTGTACTTGCCACGATGTTCCCACGTGGTCGGTGGGGTGAGTTTCTAGACTTCTGGAGGCCGTTTCCATCGTGTCAGCCAATTCCACCGTCTTAGCTAGGTCTAGGTTACCTTGCTCTAGTAGCCGCAGGCGAATATAGGATGAGCCGATTCCCGCCACGAACGCATCTCGGATCAAGTCGTTAGTCTACTGGGCCGCCGACACTGGCTTGCAGTTGCAGGCTCTGGCTAGCTGCTGAGGTTCGCGCAGGTACTGTCCCGTCGTTTCACCGGGCTGCCACCGTTGAGTGGCTAGAAGGTGTCGAGCATGAATCTCGTTTGGCGATTTGTTGTACAGTTTCTTAAGTAGTTCGATGGCCCCTTTGTAGTCTTGGGCATCGCGGATTGATGAGTATACAGTGTTGCTTGCCCTTGCGTGGAGGACCTGCAGTCTATCGGCGTCGTTTTGAATGGCTGTTGAGGCATCGATATAGTCTTGAAAACACTTCAACTAATGGTCGAAAGTGTTCGACGCTCCAGCTGCACGTGGATCTAAGGTAAGCCGATCGGGTTTCAACATTTGCTCCATGGTTTTTTTTTTACCAAAATTGTTACTAATAAAATTGATGCGCAATTAAATCACTCGGGAGGCTAGATCGTACCCGGGAAATAAAGGCTTTTATTAGTAACAAGAATGGAGCATACTATATAACAATACAATCCCAGACTAAAGGGTCACCAGGCAGTGCAGTGACCTTTATACTCCTACAGGTAGGCGGAGCCAACTGGAGTGTACCACAGAACAATACCAACAGGTAGAACACCCCAACCCTAACCCCAACAGTGACAACAGTAACATATGTACAAGTACCCATAGTGCTGACCATCTATGGTTCAGTACCCATAGTGGTAACCATCTATGGTTCACCACAATCCTTCACTGTCGCCGTTCAAAATCCTGGAATTTCCTCCCAACAGCACTGTGGGTGTACGGGACTGCAGCAGTTCAAGAAGGCAGCCCATCTCCCCTTTTGAAAGGCAACTAGGGATGGGCAATAAATGCTGGCCTAGCTGCTGATGCCCACATCCCGTAAAAGGATTTATTACATTGATACCAGTAATGCAGGTCTTCATTTATGTGGAGTGATTAGAGAGGCTGCGGCTAATCTTTTTAGAACAGAAAAGGTTATGGAGAGAGTTAATGGAGTTCATAGAATCACAGAATCCCTACAGTGCAGAAGGAGGCCATTTGGCCCATCGGGTCTACACCGACTCTCTGACAGTGCATCTTACCCAGGCCCAACCCCCTGCTCTATCCCCATAACCCCACGTTTATGTTGCTAATCCCCGCAAGCTACACATTTTGGGGCACAGAGGGGCAATTTAGCATGGCCAAGGATTTCGATAGAGCAAATAAGGAGAAATTGTTTTGAGCATCGGAAGTGTTGGTAACCAGGTTTAAGCCAATTGGCAAGGAAGCAGAAGTGGAATGAGGAGTTTTATTTTTACCTAGCATGTTTTGATCAGAAATGCAGTGCTGAAAAGGATGATGGAAGCAGATTCAATCATGTCCAAACTAAAATTGGATAAATACTTAAAAGGGAAACAGGGCTATGGGGAAACCATTGGATAATATGACCAATTAAATTGCCCTTTCAATGAGTCAGTACAACGGTGTTGGGCAGAAAGGCCTCATTCTGTGCTATATCATTTCAATTACCTACAGAAATGTGGCAGGTGATACTGTCCTTCTTAAAACAAGAAATAATAGAATTGGAGCCAACATCAGTGTTGCCTTCCTTAAAGAAAAACAGTTGTTCATCTATGGTTAGGGCACAAACGTCTTCCAAGCTCAGATTGCTCTTTATCAGGGGTATTTATGCCATTGCATTAAACTATTTTATTGCAAATTTAATCCACATCCCTACTAATCTGGACAATGATATTTTCTTGGTGCCTTGACTAAGATTTATCCCTCAATCAACATCAAAAAAACAGATTATTTGGTCATTATCACATTGCAGTTAACAGGAGTGTGTTGTGTGCAAATTGACTGCCAGATTTCCTACATTGCAATGGTGGATACATTGTATAAAAGTCTGTAAAGAGCTCAGGGATGTCTGGTGGTCGGGAACAGTGTTATAGACAAGTTTTTCATTTTCTTCCAACTTTCAAAATTTTCTTCAAAAATCTTCAATCTTTTACCAACTTCCACTGATTCTGCACAATTGAAGTGGAATTGTCTGTACATGTACCTCTGAGTAGGTTAAATTCTGTTAGATGATTTTTGTAACTTTGTGTTGGGATCACCTTTATCAGTCTCGTTCCAACCATTTACCTACAGTTATTGCACTGGCTATTGGCTGTAAAAAGCAGTTGATAGACTTGTATTATAATGCCCGCTGACCCTGAGGAATGAATTTTCCCGTTCTGCCCGCCAGGTGAGGGGGCGGACCATGGAAAGATCCGTTGACCTTGGGCAGGATTTTCCAGTTTCAGAGCGAGTGCAGCTGGAAAATCCCGTCCTGAGTGTGATGGGTACTTGATGGCAACAAAGTTCTGTACTTCAACACTTTCCCAGCAGAGACTCCAGGTAGCTGTACTCCCCCTTGCTTACTATTTAAAACCATGTATTCAAAATGTTAAAGATTTCCAGGAGGAATCATACACTCCTGGGCACTCTTCACAATGCAGCTTCAGATCTTGCTGCAGCTGTTGTGCAGCCAGGCACGATGAGAGACCCTTTACATTATACAAGTCTTTGGCCATGATCTAACAGCCTTGTTCCACCTGATTTAAATATTTTGACATCATTTGAAAGTAATTAGTCACTTTCATCCAGGCTCACTCACCTTAACCACCTCACTGGCTGAGATTCTCCCTGATGAGAATCATGTATGGCCCCACCAACGGGGATCAGATGTGATGGCCTCACTGGAGGGGATCAGAGGCTATTGAAGTCCCTGGGTGGTCGGAGGTAGGACCAGGCACTGCCCACCTGGCACCCTGGCACTGCCTACCAGGCACCTGACACTGCCCACTGGGCACCATAACTGTGCCAGGGTTTGTGCCAAGGGGTGGAGCCAGAATGGGGGCAGAGCCACGACATGGGGATGGGGTGACAATTGGAAAACTCCACAGGGGTGGGAGGAAGGGAACTCAGCCAGGGTGGGAGGGGGGGGGGGAACTCAGCCAGGGTGGGAAGGGGGGAGGAACTCTGCCAGGGTGGTGATCAGTGGTGGTGGAGGGGGATTTCTGAAGGGGGGGCAATTGGCAGTGGAGTGGCGATGCCCCTGGGGAGGGCCCCAATATCTATGGGGGAAGGGGGTCCCAATGTCTGTGGGGTGGAGGGGGCAGGAGATCTCCCAGTACACTGGGAGATCGAGGCACCTGCGCAATGGCGTCCCTATAGCTCAGCAGTTGGCTTCCCTGGCGAGCTGAGGCTCAACCACCCTCCCCCCACTGGCGTGAATCGTATCCTGACACTTGTTTTGCACTAAATGCTATAAGATCGCCTTTTCAAACTTGCCCAAAAAACAATTCTGAAACTCTCCCATTTTCTCGCTCGTTCGGCACTTAGAATTCCACCCTTTGTTTTTGTTTAAACATTTTTCTCTGTCATTATGTTAAATGAGCAAATGTATGTGCCTTATCAGTTAGAGGCCTTTTTAAATATATGTAAAATGATAGGAACAAGGCACCAGAATTTGCCATCACAGGGGCTTCTAAGGGTGCCTTGAGCTCACAAGATATTTCCCCATGAGCTTACTAATAGTATGATTAATAATGGCACAGTAAGGGTCACCACCTAGCTAAGACTTTAGTGAACTGAGCAACTAAAAAGATATCTCCCCAACCAGTGAAACCTGAGAAAATAAACAAAGAAAGCACTGAGAAGGAGAGTTTAATGCTACGCCAAATACAGAAAGCAAAATGGGTGAAAGAAAGATTCAAATAGAGAAAAGAATTAGTCTGGAAGTGTAAGAAATCTTTTTTTTTCAAAATTAATGTGTTAAAGATCTACCCAAAATTCAAAACCTGAAAGAATGAGACTACACACTTGTAATAGTTAATTTTCTGTTTTTGAGGGGTTGTTTGGCTGCCACTAATTCTTATCTTTCCATTAAAGGGGTAATAGTGCTTATAATGACAAACATTTCTGTGTTACGTTTAATGGGCAAATACAAGTTCTTGGATGGGGAGAAAGGTGGATAAGAGCTAGAAGCTAATAATGGGGTTGTGGAACTCGGGCAGCAGCTTTCTGGGATATTCACATCCAACCATGAACTTATTTTTCACCTGGGTGGTGAACATAAGAACATAAGAACATAAGAAATAGGAGCAGGAGTAGGCCATCTAGCCCCTCGAGCCTGCCCCGCCATTCAATAAGATCATGGCTGATCTGACGTGGATCAGTACCACTTACCCGCCTGATCCCCATAACCCTTAATTCCCTGACCGATCAGGAATCCATCCATCCGCGCTTTAAACATATTCAGCGAGGTAGCCTCCACCACCTCAGTGGGCAGAGAATTCCAGAGATTCACCACCCTCTGGGAGAAGAAGTTCCTCCTCAACTCTGTCTTAAACCGACCCCCCTTTATTTTGAGGCTGTGTCCTCTAGTTTTAACTTCCTTACTAAGTGGAAAGAATCTCTCCGCCTCCACCCTATCCAGCCCCCGCATTATCTTATAAGTCTCCATAAGATCCCCCCTCATCCTTCTAAACTCCAACGAGTACAAACCCAATCTCCTCAGCCTCTCCTCATAATCCAAACCCCTCATCTCCAGTATCAACCTGGTGAACCTTCTCTGCACTCCCTCCAATGCCAATATATCCTTCCTCATATAAGGGGACCAATACTGCACACAGTATTCCAGCTGCGGCCTCACCAATGCCCTGTACAGGTGCATCAAGACATCCCTGCTTTTATATTCTATCCCCTTCACAATATAGGCCAACATCCCATTTGCCTTCTTGATCACCTGTTGTACCTGCAGACTGGGCTTTTGCGTCTCATGCACAAGGACCCCCAGGTCCCTTTGCACGGTAGCATGTTTTAATTTGTTTCCATTGAGATAGTAATCCCATTTGTTATTATTTCCTCCAAAGTGTATAACCTCGCATTTCTCAACATTATACTCCATTTGCCATATCCTCGCCCACTCACTCAGCCTGTCCAAATCTCTCTGCAGATCTTCTCCGTCCTCCACACGATTCACTTTTCCACTTATCTTTGTGTCGTCTGCAAACTTCGTTACCCTACACTCCGTCCCCTCCTCCAGATCATCTATATAAATGGTAAATAGTTGCGGCCCAAGTACCGATCCCTGCGGCACGCCACTAGTTACCTTCCTCCAACCGGAAAAACACCCATTTATTCCGACTCTTTGCTTCCTGTCGGATAGCCAGTCCCCAATCCACTTTAACACACTACCCCCAACTCCGTGTGCCCTAATCTTCTTCAGTAGCCTTTTATGGGGCACCTTATCAAACGCCTTTTGGAAATCCAAAAACACCGCATCCACCGGTTCTCCTCCATCAACCGCCCTAGTCACATCTTCATAAAAATCCAACATGTTCGTCAAGCACGACTTTCCCCTCATGAATCCATGCTGCGTCTGATTGATCGAATCATTTCTATCCAGATGCCCTGCTATCTCCTCTTTAATAATGGATTCCAGCATTTTCCCTACTACAGACGTTAAGCTGACCGGCCTATAGTTACCCTCCTTTTGTCTCCTTCCTTTTTTAAACAGCGGCGTAACATTAGCCGTTTTCCAATCAACCGGCACTACCCCAGAATGCAACGGGTTTTGATAAATAATCACTAACGCATCCACTATTACCTCTGACATTTCTTTCAATACCCTGGGATGCATTCCATCCGGACCCGGGGACTTATCCACCTTCAGTCCCATTAGTCTACCCAGCACTGCCTCTCTGGTAACATTAATTGTATTAAGTATTTCTCCTGCTGCCAACCCTCTATCGTTAATATTTGGCAAACTATTTGTGTCCTCCACCGTGAAGACCGACACAAAAAACTTATTTAAAGACTCAGCCATATCCTCATTTCCCACTATTAACTCCCCCCTCTCGTCCTCCAAGGGTCCAACATTCACTCTAGCCACTCTATTCCTTTTTATATATTTATAAAAACTTTTACTATCATTTTTTATATTAATTGCTAGCCTAGCTTCATAGTCTATCCTTCCTTTCTTTATCGCTTTCTTAGTCTCTCTTTGTTGTTTCTTAAATTTTTCCCAATCACTTGTTTCTCCACTATTTTTGGCCACTCTGTACGCAGCTGTTTTTATTTTAATACTCTCCTTTATTTCCTTCGTTATCCACGGCTGGTTCTCCCTTTTCTTACAATCCTTGTTTTTTGCTGGAATATATTTTTGCTGAGAACTGAAAAGGATCTCCTTAAAAATCCTCCACTGTTCCTTAGCTATCCTACCTGCCAGCCTGCTCTCCCAGTCTACCTTAGCCAATTCATCCCTCATCCTATCATATTTCCCTCTGTTCAAACAGAGGACACTGGTTTGGGACCAAACTTTCTCCTCTTCCATCTGAATCAGAAATTCGACCATATTGTGGTCACTAGACCCAAGAGGGTCCTTCACAATAAGATCCTTAATTCTACCTACCTCGTTACACAATACCAGATCCAAAATAGCTCGTTCCCTCGTCGGTTCCGTAACATGCTGTTCAAGGAAACTATCCCGACAGCATTCTAAGAACTCTTCCTCCATTCCACCCTTACCGACTTGAGTCTGCCAGTCAATGTGCATGTTGAAGTCCCCCATGATTATTGCCGTTCCGTTTTTACACGCATCCCTTATCTGCTTGTTTATAGCCCTCCCTACCTCAACATTATTATTTGGGGGCCTATATACCACACCTACTAGTGTCTTTCTCCCTCTACTATTCCTCATCTCTACCCATAATGATTCCACGTTTTGTTCCTCAGAGCCTATGTCATCCCTCAGTACTACCCTGATATTATCTCTTATTAATAGCGCGACCCCACCACCTTTTCCTTCCTGTCTATTCTTCCTAAACGCCTGATACCCCTGGATATTCATCTCCCAGTCCTGGTCACCTTTCAGCCACGTTTCTGTAATGGCCACTAGATCGTACCCACTCGTGCTGATTTGCACCATCAACTCATTTACCTTGTTCCGAATGCTTCGTGTTATTGGTAATTTTAAAATTAACTAATTAACATGGGGTGACACGGTGGCACAGTGGTTAGCACTGCTGCCTCACAGTGCCAGGGATCCGGGTTTGATTCCAGCCTCGGGTCACTGTCTGTGCAGAGTATGCTCCTTCTCCCCATGTCTGTGTGGGTTTCCCCCAGATGCTCTGGTTTCCTCCTATAGTCCAAAGACGTGCTGGTAAGGTGCATTGGCCATGCTAAATTCTCCCACAGTGTACCCGAACAGGTGCCGGAGTGTGGTGACTAGGGGATTTTCACAGTAGCTTCATTGCAGTGTTGGCGTAAGCCTACTTGTGACATTAATAAATAAACTTTAAGAGCTGTACTGCTTATCCATAAATGATGACTATTAACTGGAGCTAACTTTACCAATATTCTGACAGCAAATTCTAGCCCAATATGTTGATATGTCTCAGGATTAAAATTCTTCTCAAAGCGAAGTGCCAAAAGTTGTAGGCAGCCTCACAAGTGAATGATATGTGTTAAAATAAACTTTCCCAACTGATAATCAACTTTCCTTGCACTGCATCCTGGTTTCTTATTGGATTGACGATAATCTCCTCCAGGCTTTATTGTCACCTTCCAACATCTTGTGCAGAGGACTAAGCTGATTACTGCCAACCCTTATCTATCATCAAGGATACCAGCAATAGTGCCCATTCATGTTTTACAATCCCTGAAACTTACATTGCTTTTCTCACCAACTTAACTGATCACAGCCACAGATGGGCATTGAATCAACTGATGATTCTATCTCATCAAAAGTATCGGTTAGATTTTCTTAACCCATAGTGTCTTCATTGCCAATCTGTCCTGGAAACAACTGTGGTGAATAACATTTAACTACCTGAATGTTTTATATAATATAAATGTCATCCTACCTCTAATAAACATCAGACTCTGAACTTGACAACAGTTCATGTTAGAGGCAACATAAAGTGCATTTACAGCTGTCTGGATTAACTGAACTTTATTAGCTACTCTGGAGGAGATTAATACGTACTCAATTCTGCAGTTAATGGGCACACACCTTCCAACCATAAAGCTAACAGGGTATATTAATTTGTTAGCAAAATCAGTCTTTCATCATACAGCGGAAAGGGAGGCTGGTTGAATGTAGACTGATCTGCCACGGCATCTTAAAGGATTCACTTCATAAAACGTAATTGGCTCGAGTCAAGTGACTTTGAGTTTGGCATAATTCATTTGTTTGCTGCAGATAGGTATTGCAACATAAAACTCACACAGAGAGGTTGTGATGTTGATACCAATTATCCCATTGACTTTGGAAGTGGAGTTTGTATTTACAATAGATTTCATTCCACAGTCCTTTCTACGTTGCAAATCAGCCTATAATTCAGCAGTTTTAGCAGGATCATTTGAATTGAGGTTTCATGAATCTCAGCATTTGATATTTGCTACTGATATGATCAGTGGTGCAGTGATGCTGTCACATTATCGATTTTATCTTTGTACTTCCCTCTTGCAACAACAATGAAACACAAATGTCAAATTCTACTTGTCAGCCATTTTACACTGAAAAGCACTTTGACAGAATCGACTGGATTTACAAGGCTCCCCAAAGATGGGAACCGAGGCAGGGATGCTGCAGGTAAATGTTTTATATCAAAAATAACCTTATTTATTTATTGGACTGAAATCACTGGTTGCATTTTAAAAGATTGATCGACACTTTTTAAAAATGGCTTAAACAGAGCCTTCCAAGATGACCAGACATTTGCATAATTGTACCGTATAAATTCCAAAGCCATTCAAACAGATTCAGGCTGTCCAGAAGAACCCATGAGGGACAATCACCTCAGAAGAATGTGAATGATTCATCTCCCGACACACTAACAAAACATCCAGACAACACCTATGTATCCAGCTGGTATGGAATAAGTCATTAGATACTATCACACTGGACAATGGCCAAGAAGGAAATTCATCCAGTCATACTCTAATTATGTCATGGGCCTGGAATTAACTTCCTATGACCATATTTGGAACTGATCAGTTTGTGAGAAGAGATCATGTGATGAGCCAATTAACCCTCTTTTGTGTATTAAGTAATTACAAAGAACAAAAAGAATTACAGCACAGGAACAGGCCTTCGGCCCTCAAAGCCTGCACTGACCATGCTGCCCGACTGAACTAAAACCCCCCACCCTTCTGGGGACCATATCCCTCTATTCCCATCCTATTCATGTATTTGTCCAGCCGCCCCTTAAAACTCATTATTGTATCTGCTTCCACGATCTTCCCCGGCAGCGAGTGCCAGGCACCCACCACCCTCTGTGTAAACAACTTGCCTCATACATCTCCTTTAAACCTGTCCCTCGCACCTTAAACCTATACTCCCTAGGAATTGACTCTTCCATCCTGGGAAAAAGCTTCAGACTATCCACTCTGTGCATGCCCCTTACAATCTTGTAGACTTCTATCAGGTCGCCCCTCAACCTCCGTCGTTCCAGTGAGAACAAACCAAGTTTCTCCAGCCTCTCCTCATAGCTAATGCCCTCCATGCCAGGCAACATCCTGGTAAATCTTTTCTGTACCCTGTCCAAAGCCTCCACATCTTTCTGGTAGTGGTGACCAGAATTGAACACTATATTCCAAGTGCGGCCTAACTAAAGTTCTATAAAGCTGCAACATGATTTGCCCATTTTTAAACTCAATGCCCCGGCCGATGAAGGCAAGCATGCCGTATGCGTTCTTGACTACCTTCTCCACCTGCGTTGCCACTTTCAGTGACCTGTGTACCTGTACACCCAGATCCCTTTGCCTATCAATACTCTTAAGGGTTCTGCCATTTCCTGTATATTTCCTATCTGTATTAGACCTTCCAAAATGCATTACCTCACAGTTGTCCGGATTAAACTCCATCTGCCATCTCTCCGCCCAAACCAATCTGTATCCTGCTGTATCCTCTGATGGTCCTCATCGCTATCCGCAAATGCACCAACCTTTGTGTCGTCCGCAAACTTACCAATCAAACCAGTTACATTTTCTCCAAATCATTTATATATATATTACAAACAGCAAAAAGTCCCAGCACTGAACGGAAGAAAAGAAGAAAAGGTGCAGAAGCAGGTCCTGAGTGGTCACACTCTCTCTTTTCATCCATCCTGCAAACTTGAGCCCTGCCTATTATTTGACCAGTTATATATCATTGGCAGATGCTGACTCAGGAAATCAAATAGAAATCATCTGGCAACACCTTAAATTGTCCTGTCACAGAATTCAGAGGACTATTGAGCCCAGTCTAAAACTATCCAAGGCATCAATTTACTGAATCTGTATACAACAGAGCTACCTACCCTATCATTCCACTTTGTTACTTGTATGTGCTTGTGTATACTCTTGAATATGTGTGTGTGTGTGTGTGTGTGTGTGTGTGTGTGTGAGAGTCAGTGTGTTTTTATTATTTTTATTTGGATCAAGTGTTCGCAGCAATAAATACTCTTCTCTTTTACAGATCAACAAGGAAACCTGTCTGTGTGTGTCTTTTACAGTCACAGCACATAAACAGTTAAACTCTCATGGAATTGGGAAGGTTATTCTTTTAATAAAAATCCTGTTGTGGTCAGATGATGGGTGGAAAGTGAGGGAACCATTCTACCGCCTCTCTCCTGACTGTAACAATGGGCACTCAGCTGTGTGTCAATTTCAAGGTGTCTACAATAATGAGTAATACAGGGAGAGCTGGCAAGGCTGCTGGATGCAGTAGAGGAGGAAATGAGGGATACCTTTTTCCTCTCAGACAGGCGTCGAACGACGGGGGGTGTGGAATGCAGTGCGGCCTGGGAGGTAGTCGCAGTGGCAGTCAGTGCGAGGTCACTGGCACAGAGAACAGGCCACCAGCGCCAAAAAAAAAAATCAAGGACCTCATAAAGGCAGCAAGGGTGAGTGCACATCTTGTTCTGGCATCGTCCCCCATGTGACCCCTGCTGTATGCATCCCACCCGTGCCCCCCCCCCCACCCCTCCGACACCCTGCATACTTCCAGCCCCTGACCGCCTCGCACCTGCCTCTACCTCCCCCCCACCCTGAGTCGCCACTCAACCCCTGCCCTCTCAGGGCCATCCCCCGACACACTACATGCTTCCAGCCACCAAACCTTTACATGCCTCCTTCTGTCCCGAAAGGAGAAGAATGCCCATGATAAGTGGGAGTGGAATAAGACAGGGGGTGGTGTGCCCGATCTGCGAGTTTTATCAGATTTTGAGAAGCGGGCACTAGATCTGGCGGAAGACGATGATAACCGCACCATCAGTGACAGCCAGGTCAGGCAGCAACACAGGCATGAGCACCTGACAATCCTCCAAATGTTTGAAATATCTGAAGTAAGTTGCACGCAGCCCAAAATCCTGTCCCTCCCTTGCACTCAGCATTCTGTTTTGTGTTGCAGGAAACAACCCCGATGCACTGGGCCCATCTGGCGTCACCGCCCCACTCCCGCTGCTCCCGCTGAAACTCCACAGTTCAGCTCGGAAGACTCCTCGGAGGAAGGGAAGGAGGAAACCTCTAAGGTCAGCACCAGTTTCTCGACACAGGCTTCTATCTCGCAGTTCACTATCCCAGAGACTCTCACCTCAGTGGGTCAAGTTAGTGGTGAAGCTTCTGGGTCACTCTCTGGTGCGCCCAACACATCCATTGATGTGCATCGGATGGAGGAGGGAACGTCTGAGGCCTCTGGCACGGGGGGGCCTGCTGGAGGTGAGGACACAGCTGGCCCCATGCCAGATGTTGGGCCTCTAAGATCACTTCTCTCTCAGCTGCTGGAGATGCAGCAACAGAGCTGGGAAATGCAGGAAGAGCTGACGACCACACTGGACAACAGCTAGGCTGTTGGGAGGGGTCCCAGAGCTTTCAGGTGGAACAGCTATTGCCGGTATTGTGTGGTATCCAGGCCAACACTGCATGGGTGGCATCCGCAGTGGAAGGCCTGGGGCAGGAAATCATTGCCAAGGATGGCAGGGTCCAATGCTTGGTCGAGTCGCAGCAGGCCACGGTGAGTCCCAGAGGGCCACAGCTCAGTCACAGTAGGCCGTGAGTGAGGCACTCGGCAGCATAATTGAGATTCTGCGGCCCATGGCAGAAAAGTGCGACAAGTTGCAGGGGACCCAGCGGGGCAGAACCGAGACACAGCGGGCTATGGCTGCAGTCCTTCAGAGCGTGGCCCACTCAGAGCGGGACATGGCGAAGGGGCTGCAGAGCGTGGCCCAGTCTCAGAGGGCACTTGCTGCTGCCATCGACATACGGTCCTAGGCTCAAAGGGCCATCGGTGAGTGTTTGCCCACAATGGCGTGAACACAGGTGGGCATCCAGGGCTGGCAGGGCAAGGTGACGCCGGAGCTTTTGGAGCTCAGTCCAGAAGCACCACTGTCCCATGGAGCGACCCAGGGGCCCATTGGCACCTAAATGGAGGAAGAAGAGCTGCAGCTCGTGCTGGATCCTCCCAATCAGGAAACTGCGGCCATCGCTGTGCCTTCTGACTACCACCTTCCTGACCCTGGTGCATCTCAAGGGCAGCAGGATGAATCGGGTGTATGGATGCGTTCATGACACCAGAAAACCGGCTGGGCCCTCCCAGTCCTGGTTCTCCAGGGGATGGCCACCAAGGGCATCACAGGCCACAGAACCCGCAAAACAGTTTACCGCCTCCACCTCCGATGTACATCGTGGGGACATCCCAGACATAGTGATAGGCCATGTAGAGTTAGAAAGTTGTAGGTCACCAAGATGTCAGTGAAGGTGTATCAACCAGGTTGAGGGAATAAAGCACAGTTAGCTTTCACAAGCACATGTTAAGAATGGGCATTTATATATTGAACACTTAATTTGACAAATAAATGTACTTGCACCCCACGGCTGTAACTAATGAGTTTCTGATTATCCTCCTGCTGGGATGACCGTAACCCAACCAAGGCCAGAGAGGATATGAACATCATTGTGTGCGGGGGAGGATCCTTAGTGCCCCGCTACTGCGCTCCTCAAATCCAGGCATGTTGCTTACTCGTCACTGCACTTACAATCGAGGAGCTCAAAACCATGAGGAAGCTTAGGCTGCAGGATTTGCCACCATTGCGGGGATGCCCAATGTCCAGGGGGTCATTAACTGCACACACGTTGCCCTGAGGTCCCCTGAGCGGAACACCCAGTGCTTCATAAACAGAAAGGGATTCCACTCGATCAATGTTCAGTTGGTGTGTGACCGCCGTACGCACATCATGCACGTGTGTGCCAACCCGGGCAGCGTGTGTGCCTGACACCCTGGCAGCGTGTGTGCCTGACACCCGGGCAGCGTGTGTGCCTGACACCCTGGCAGCGTGTGTGCCTGACACCCGGGCAGCGTGTGTGCCTGACACCCGGGCAGCGTGTGTGCCTGACACCCGGGCAGCGTGTGTGCCTGACACCCTGGCAGCGTGTGTGCCTGACACCCGGGCAGCGTGTGTGCCTGACACCCTGGCAGCGTGTGTGCCTGACACCCGGGCAGCGTGTGTGCCTGACACCCGGGCAGCGTGTGTGCCTGACACCCGGGCAGCGTGTGTGCCTGACACCCTGGCAGCGTGTGTGCCTGACACCCGGGCAGCGTGTGTGCCTGACACCCTGGCAGCGTGTGTGCCTGACACCCTGGCAGCGTGTGTGCCTGACACCCTGGCAGCGTGTGTGCCTGACACCCTGGCAGCGTGTGTGCCTGACACCCGGGCAGCGTGTGTGCCTGACACCCTGGCAGCGTGTGTGCCTGACACCCTGGCAGCGTGTGTGCCTGACACCCTGGCAGCGTGTGTGCCTGACACCCGGGCAGCGTGTGTGCCTGACACCCTGGCAGAGTGTGTGCCTGACACCCGGGCAGCGTGTGTGCCTGACACCCTGGCAGAGTGTGTGCCTGACACCCTGGCAGCGTGTGTGCCTGACACCCTGGTAGCGTGTGTGCCTGACACCCGGGCAGCGTGTGTGCCTGACACCCGGGCAGCGTGTATGACAGCTTCATCCTGAGGAGCTCTGACATTCCCGAGGTCTTTGAGGCACAGCCCAGGCTGCAGGGATGGCTTGTGGGGTGCATGGGATACCCGCTGAGAACTTGGCTGACGACGCCAGTGTGGAGACCAATGACTGAAGCGAAGACCCGATATAATGAGGCCCACGCTGCCACCCAGTCAATCGTGGAGAGGATAGTGTTCGGACCTGAGGTCAGTGCTAGGACCTGAGGTCAGCGCTAGGCCCTGAGGTCAGCGCTAGGCCCTGAGGTCGGCGCTAGGACTTGAGGTCAGCGCTAGGACCCGAGCTCAGCGCTAGGACTTGAGGTCAGCGCTAGGACCCGAGGTCAGTGCTAGGACCCGAGGTCAGTGCTAGGACCCGAGGTCAGCGCCGGGACCTGAGGTCAGCGCCAGGATCCGAGGTCAGTGCTAGGACCTGAGGTCAGTGCTAGGACCCGAGGTCAGTGCTAGGACCCGAGGTCAGTGCTAGGACCTGAGGTCAGTGCTAGGACCCGAGGTCAGCGCCGGGACCTGAGGTCAGTGCTAGGACCCGAGGTCAGTGCTAGGACCTGAGGTCAGTGCTAGGACCTGAGGTCAGTGCTAGGACCTGAGGTCAGTGCTAGGACCCGAGGTCAGTGCTAGGACCTGAGGTCAGTGCTAGGACCCGAGGTCAGCGCCGGGACCTGAGGTCAGCGCCAGGATCCAAGGTCAGTGCTAGGACCCGAGGTCAGTGCTAGGACCCGAGGTCAGTGCTAGGACCCGAGGTCAGTGCTAGGACCTGAGGTCAGAGCCAGGATCTGAGTTCAGACCTAGCAGCACACGCAGACCATCCCCGGCCTGGAACGCAACGTGGCTGCTTCTGATTCCCCCCACAGCACAGAGCCCTGTGGACAGAGCGACTGACCTCCTCGCTCACCCTCAGCGCTGCTGCGCCTGTAGTAGACTTTTATAGGGCAGGGGTTTTACTCACCAGCTGCAGCTGCCATGAATGATGTTGTTAAGGTGAGTGAGGTGGAATGAACCACGTTAATTATATTGAGATGCATGCAAAAGCATGCTAATTGACGATTCACCCACTCTGGGCGAGTTCCAGATTGTGCCCGTTTTCTTTTTGGTAAGATAGGAATGGGTGCAAAAATGGGCACCACTTCCATTCATCCACTCACTCCCAAATTTACAACCTCACCTCACTGACAAATAGGTGCGATGAGGTCATAAAATCGCCCCCTTAGTGTCCCAAGAAGTGCAAATTAGATGGGATTAGCCATGGTAAATGTGCAGGGTTACAGGGATAGGCAGGGGAGAGGGCCTGGGCAAGGTATTCTCTCAAAGAGTTGGTGCAGACTTGATGGGCCAAATGGCCTCTTCTGCACGGTAGGAACTCTATGACAGAGGTTTCTGTTAATAGGATCCAAATCGGTTGGTGAAGGTGAAACCAAAACAGAGCTTTTCTTACAGAGAGTCTAGTGACTTTGTTCAGTTTCACAACTCTACTTCCACACACCCAGTGTCCCAGCCATCCCCTATTTATACTATTTTGATTCCAGGTAATAAATCAATAAAACAGACAAAGTGACGAGGGGTGACAGCCTCTGGTGGGCCACTGTAACTAAACCAAAATATCATTCCCAGTGGTGATGCTACACCTCAGCCCAGGCGGTGCCCACCGGTCGTGGAAGACCGCGTGTTCCCCTTCCAAAGCCACCCAGCCTTGAATGCAGCTGTGGTCGTGTCCCCTATTTATACTATTTTGATGAAAACTAATAAATCTGTAAAGTAAACAAAATAAAGAAGGGTGAAAGCCTCTTGTGGGGCACTGTAACTAGAACAAAATATCAAAGAAAGCTTAACTAACTAAATCAAACATAATTCCTGGGGGTGTTGTAATGATGCACCACATCGGTGTCCTGGCAGAAACCGCGCGATCCCGCCCCATGGCCACACAGCTGCAAATGTAGTCTGTCGTACCCTCTATGTATATGAGCTCAAATCATCTGCGTATCTTAATATAATTAACATACCATTAACTGTTGACACAGGGTGACCAAGCAGGAGGGTCCCCCCCCCCCCCCCCCCACCCCCACCCCCCGACCCAACACCTCCCACCCCAGCTGCTGGCAGGCGAGTATATCTGGCTGCCTACCCATGTTGCGTGCCCCACCACCCTCCACCCAGGCCACTTAAGTGCTTCGGTGGGTTCAAAGCCTTGCACACTGCCCATGCCTCCATCAGCCCGCAAAATGGGAAGCAGGTCGGGGCAGACAAGAAGGCAGTGGGAAGACCATGCGCTGCATTTATGAGCTCCCATTCCCCCACTTCAAACCCCCTGGCAGGGGAGCACAAATCCAGCCGTATGCTTAAACCAAATCATTTCTCATTGCTCTGAGCTCGGTAAAGGCCCATTTCACTTCATCTCTCCTTCATTGAACAACCTTCTCATCCCAGTATGATTGAATGTCATGCTGGATATGCACCAACAGCTGAGTTATTCCATTTTTAATTAGGGAGTTTCCGTGTATACTTCTTTCTGTCCGTTATAGTTTCATCAGTTTTGAACCACAGCAACATATTATACTATCAGATTGAATTATGTAGTTATGAAGATCAGTGATAGCCATTTTAAGAAAAAAATAATGGCCGGAGTTCTCTGGCCGTTCACACCAGTGGGATTCTCCAGTCTCACCGGCAGCGCACCTCGCCCATGGGTCTCCTGCCGGGATGGGGTGACAGCAATGGGAATTCCTATTGACAGCGGTGGGACCAGAGAATCCCGCCGCTAGCAAACAACGCATCACCTCCCGCCAGCGGGAAACACGCAACTGGGAGGCCGGAGAATCTCACCCTATATTGAGTTATTTCATCTTTCCTTGATTAAACTTCTATATATTGATTTTCATTTTACTAAGTAGAAGAAAATTGGATTAATCTTCAGCCTCTATTGTACACCAATATAAAATATTTCCATTCTAAGAAAGGCATTCATGAATTGGTGCTTGATGCTTTCCCCTGTGAACTTGCCATATGTGAATATAATTCTTTAGGGGCTGCATGTTGTATTCCTATAATTCCATTTATTAACCAGTACTAAATATCCGGACTGAGTTTAATCTCGAAATTATATATTAAACCTTAGTGATTCTGAACAGGCAACTCTACAGTGAAAACTTTTTTACTGTCCTGCCCTGTTTGGGTGGCACGGTGGCACAGTGGTTAGCACTGCTGCCTCGCAGCGCCAGGGACCTGGGTTAGATTCCCAGCTTGGGTCATTGTCTGTGCGGAGTCTGTGCTATTCTCTGCATAGAGTTCCTCCGGGTGCTTCGGTTTCCTCCCACGTGCTGGTTAGCTGCATTGACCATGCTAAATTCACCCTCAGTGTACCTGAACAGAAACCAGTGTGGCGATTAGGGGATTTTCACAGTAACTTCATTACAGTGTTAGTATAAGCCGACTTGTGACACTAATACTTAAACATGTGTTTGCTCTGAGTATGGTCCTACATCAAGTATGTACATCACACTACAGTGGCTCAAACAACTTCAACTGGAAAATCCAGTCTTTCTGTTGTTTGTAGAACTAGTCTGAGTTCGTCACCAGAAACCTCCAACTTCAATTTTTCCTTCAGTGAACCAAAAGAGAATTATTAGGCTTGCAACACTTCCAGCAATGTTACTTTTTTTTGTAATCATCTTTTTTTGTGTTTGTGAATAATTGAGTGGGGCCTACTGCACTCTACATTTTGGGTGTCGAGAAAATAAACATTTATTTTTTTGTTTGAGTTAAATCAATGAGAATAAGGGCGGCACGGTAGCACAGTGGTTAGCACTGCTGCCTCACAGCACCAGGGACCCGGATTCGATTCCCGGCTTGGGTCACTGTCTGTGCGGAATTTGCACATTCTCCATGTGTCTGCGTGGGTTTCCTCCGGGTGCTCCGGTTTCCTCCCACAGTTCAAAGATATGCAGGTTAGGTTGATTGGCCATGCTAAATTGCCCCTTAGTGTCAGGGGGACTAGCTACGGTAAATGCATGTGGTTATGGAGGAAGGGCCTGGGTAGGATTGTGGTCGGTGCAGACTCGATGGGCCGAATGGCCTCCTTCTGCACTGTAGGATTCTATGACTCTATGAGAAAATTGTCTTGTGCCTGTTTTGAAAGTCTACGCATTCAGGAGGGTTAAGACACTTCTTTAAAATACTTCTTATTGCAGTCAGTCAAAAGGTGGGAAAAAAAGCAGAAATTATCTCACATCTCACCCGTGTCCACACTTATCATTAGAATGGGAGAATAATCTTCTCCAGTGTTGCATTATAGGAGACATGAATACATTGAAAACAGATTTGGGATAGAATTCCAGAGCTTTGGACCAAAACACCTGAAAGCACAGCCACCAATGAAGGGTGATCGAAGCTGGGGCAATGAACAAGAAGCTGGAGTTGAAGGAATACAGAGTTCTTGGGAGGTTGCAAGGTTGGATGATGTTGCAGAAATGAGGTGAGGCAAAGCCATTGAGTGATTCATTGGGAATTTTAAAATGGAAGCACGGGTAAACGGAGTGGATGTTGCTCAGTGAGCACATGGGTGATGGGTGAATGTGATGTGGAGTGTGTTGGGGTACAGGCAATAAAACTTTATGTGATATTAAAGTTTATGGAGGATGGAAGATGGGAGCTTGGTCAAGGGAGTGTTGGAATAGTTGAGTCTAGAGACGGCAAAAGCATGGGTGAGAGTTCCTCATGAGTTTACTCTTATCGCCTCCACCACCTCTAATCAGGTGGCTATGGGTTCAAACAGCCCAAAAGACACTTGTGTAAGATGAGACTCCAGCACACATTGAGGGCGGAGTGAATTGTTGCAGCAGTTGTCCTTTAGACGAGGCACAGATTTTCACTTTGGCGAATGTAAAATAATAATAGTTGTGGAAATCAGTGGAAAGAAAAGTTGACTAGGAACTGCCACTACTGTTAGTGACAATAACCCCTGAGATGGTAAACTACGATCTGATGCAAATGGATATTCAATGTCCCGTATCATTGTAGGTAGATTGTAGGGACCAGGTTTTCACATTGCTTGAGTGAGTGTGCGCCCATCCTGGAAGCATATAAAATCATGCAGTAAAATGTTGGGCATGTGTCCCTCAATGTCATCGAGCACTCGTGCTATATTCCAGTCGTGGTTGAGTGTAAGAGTCAGCAGCACGCCTGCTGACAATCAAGTAGGCAATTTAACCCATTAAGGGGCAATTGAACCCCATTTTATTTGGCCCATCTGCTTTTAGGGTTGGCCAGTGGGCTGATTGGCCAGGCAGCTTCATCCTTATTGGCATTATTGGCTGATTGGCCATTTTAGCTTCATCCTTAATCCAAGGCGGGATGAAATGTCTGGGCTGAAATAAAATTTACAAAGATGTCTGAGGTTTGTGTTTGAATGTACTGCTTCAACACTCTTTGCACAGTTTTCCCATCTAATTTGGACAGCTCCGCAGATGCTGCCCTGAGGGGGCACATTGTAAAATGCCAACCCAGCTCTCCTTCTTCTCAGCACCTGTCCTCTTCCCTCCCTCCCTGACCTTTCACAGAGTGTGTTTCATTTGCCTGATGTGGAGATGCCGGCGTTGGACTGGGGTAAGCACAGTAAGAAGTCTCACAACACCAGGTTAAAGTCCAGGTTTATTTGGTAGCAAATACCATAAGCTTTCGGAGCTTGCTGCTCCTTCGTCAGATGGAGTGGTGCCTGTTGCCTGGCCAGCTCTGAAATTGTGTTCCAGAGCCAACTACAGTTGGAAAAGTGATTCACACATGGTTCCGGGTCTGCAAAGTGCACACGCCCACCGGGCCAGACCAGGGATGTTTCCAGTTTCCTGGCTCTTGTTCCTTCCAACTCCTCTGCTTGAGTTGTCTGCCTAAAGGCAGGTCCTTGGTGATTATTTGCTGAACAATGACCCTGACTTTCATTACTGTCGACTGAAGAGACCAAAGCCAGAATTCTACCGTCCCGTCCACCATGGGAATCGGAGCAGGCAAGGGACAAATTTGGAAAGGTCCATTGGCCTCGGGTGGGATTTTACGGTTTCGGGACTAGCAAGGCCAGAAAATCCCATCCCATGAATTAACCTCATCCCGAATGGGGAGCAATCCCCCAAGTGTGGTGTTAATTTAATCCACAAACTAGCCATCCAGCCACCAAACAGCTGTCATTTCCTGCACTTCCACCCCTGACCCAACCCTGCACTCCATGAATACAATTGCATTTATATATATCACCTTCCATAACCACCAGACATCTCAAAGCACGTCACAGCCAACAAAGTACTTTTGAAGTGTAGCTTCTTGTTGTAATATAACAGCCAATTTTCACACAGCAAACTCCTGCTACGCCAATGATAATGACCAGATAGTCTGTTTTACTGTGATTTATATTGGCCAAGGCACTAGGTGCTGCTCCCCCTCAGTGTCACAGGATCTTTACATCCTCCACGAAAGGCCAGGCAGGGTGTCACTTTAAACAACAATGGCATCTCCAACTGCGCAGCACTTCATCGATTTTGTACTAAAGTCATAAGGAGGGTTTTCTGGTCTCACACCCGCAGTTGGGAACAGAAAATCTGGAGAACCAGCCTGACGTCCATCAAATTTATTCAGCAGTGCTGGAAAATGCCAGCCGTGGGCGGCGCTGGAAATTCCCACCCATGTAGTGGAAATAGATCTCAGATAAGGTGGCGTGGTGGCACAGTGGTTAGCACTGCTGCCTCACAGTGCTAGGGACCCGGGTTCGATTCCCGGCTTCAGTCACTGTCTGTGCGGAGTCTGCATGTTCTCCCCGTGTCTGCGTGGGTTTGCTCCGGGTGCTCCAGCTTCCTCCCACAGTCTGAAAGATGTGCTGTTTAGGTGCATTGGCCGTGCTAAATTCTCCCTCAGTGGACCTGAACACTGGAGTGTGGCGAGTAGGGGATTTTCACAGTAACTTCACTGCAGTATTAATGTAAGCCTACTTGTGACACTAACAAATAAACTTTAAGAAAAGGACCTTCTGACTCTGAGGCTAGTGTTCGCTGCTGAGGCATGGTTGCCACGATTACGCACTCATTGGCAGTGGTCAGCAAATTTTGTGGACTTTTTTTAACTTGGTCAGCCTGAATTTTGCAGGAATATTGCAAAGCTGACTGCAGTCCTCTCCTACTTTTGTTCAATTGCTTAATCCAATTAAATACTGCCCAACGTCTGTAATTAGTTCTGACTATTGGCCAGCTCCCTGTGCCAAGGTAGATTGCACAGTTTCAGTGATAACACACAGGATCAAATACCAGTCTTTTGTAACCCATACAGTCAACCTCTGAGCAATGCATCAATCACATTGTTTTGGGGATTATTCCATTTACTGAAGTAAAGACACTTGAAAAGAACATCCAAAATGACAATGATTTGTAAAAAAAAGTACACTTCCCAAAATAATTCTGATTCAACTCTTGTTTATGGTTCCTAAGGTGGCATGGTGGCACAGTGGTTAATATTGCTGCTTATCTGTGCCCAGGGACTCGGGTTCGATTCTGGCCTTGGGTCACTGTCTGTACGGAGTCTGCACGTTCTCTCCCGTGTCTGCGTGGGTTTCCTCCGGGTGCTCTGGTTTCTTCCCACAGTCCCAAAGACGTGCTGATTAGGTGTATTGGCCATGCTAAATTCTCCCTCAGTGTACCCGAACAGGCGCTGGAGTATGGCGACTACAGTATTTTCACAGTAACTTCATTGAATTGTTAATGTAAGCCTATTTGTCACACTAATAAATAAACCTTATTTACTGCAGAGTATAGTCTTAATCTGTATCAGGATTCAATTGTCTTTATTGAATAATAATAGAGATTCAAAATTCAGATTCACACAGCAGGTGAGGAGATGCTTTTGTCAGTGAAGGATTTCAAAAAATTCCACCAATTATTTACTTCTCTGCTTCTAGGGCTGCATAATGAATTTTTTCCCCCCATTCCTTCGGGTTAGAGAATCCAGGCAGCGCACAATCACAAAGAATTTGAGTCAGTAAGGGAATGTAATTTGAAGGGCAAAAGTGCTTGTGCTGAGTGACACAAGGTCAGCAGAGAAGGAGGAACTGTCCTGTCATCAGCAGGAAGTCAGCAAAGAATGAGAGCTGCCTCGGGGGAGGCAGGAGCAGAGCAGATGGCACTAATTGCAAAGCACACAGTGACAACTGACAGGAGCAATTCTCCATCCTGACACTTTGCACATGGCAGAAAACACAAACCAGCACATTCCACAATTCTTCAAGGACTTCCATATCAGCAACACATCCACCCCTTTATTCTTTCTCCCTCTCCTTGTGATTAAACTCTTTCACCCAAAATCCTCTGACAGGCAAACATTCTACTAATTAGGCAGATTGCTGACAAACAGTTTTAAGACAGCAATCAATTCCAATTAAAATGACAAGTTTCCTTCTCTTCTTGGTCACACTTTTTTTTCTGGTAAAATTAACTGCTCGCAAGGTGCCTCGTCTTTTTCGGGAAAGTTCATGTACATGTTTACTTTAGATGGCATTCTGTTCCTTTATATGAAAACTATTAAAAACAAAAGCAATCTTCGGTGTAGCAAATCATTTTTAAAGGCTTGATTTATTTTCAATGTGAGTCTGAGCTAACCCCGTTGAAAAGTTAAACAGTGTGAACACAGTGCAGACAGTATACTCCCACATTCCACCTCCCCATATATCACTGTACAGTTAAAATCTGCTTTCTTCAATTATACAACTGCACACGCTTTAAGATTCAATTCAATGAGATGTGAATCTCGAACAAAATCGATTCCACCCAGACATGGATGTAAAGCAAACATCCCCCCCCCCCCCTTCCCCCCAACAACATTCACTCAGATTTTGATGAGTTGTGAATTTGGGGGATTAAATTTCTGTGGAGCTTCTCTGATTATCCAGCATCCCTCTTTTCAGAAGAATAATAAAAATGTGGAAATTTATCCTGCGCCCTTCAGATTCTAACAATAAATGCTTGGTCAAGCATTTTGTTTTCCGTTTTGCGGTTCACGGAATTTCAAAATCATCGCGCTATTTTGCACAGGTGCGGGAGAGAGCGGTCCAACATTTTTCTCAGACCTCACCATACGCTGCAGAATGACCCACTGTTCGGCACACTGTTAAGACTGGAGTGCAATCGTGAGCGATGTGGCATCCTGGATACGGAAGTAAGCATGTACATAACCACATACAGTTCTGAACTTCACTCGCACGATATAACAAGTTCTGAAAAGCTGCATTTTAGCAGCTTAGCAAACCTTTGTAACGAGGATCCACTGTCAGTACTGATATAGCCATTCTAATTTTGAAACCAAATTCGAGCTGGAAGCTATCCAAATAAGAAAAGTGACTTCTCAACCCATTAAAGCAAAGGGGCTTAGTTTGAGGAACCTCTTCGTTCATGTACCTCAGTTTCTGAATTTGTTAACTAAATGATTGTGAGTTGTTCAAAAATTATTGTTTTTAAAAGAAAAACTTATGAATTGAAATAAAAATCAAAGGAAAGCAAGTTCAGTGATGAAAATAAAAGGCTGTAAAAGGCTGTTCTCAATGAAGAATGAATGAAGCTCATTGTGAATGTGTCTTGGAAAATCTTGGGCACACAGGCAATAATTTCCCATGAATGAGGGATACACTTCCTGCGAATACTGCTCTCCACTTGGAGTGAAGGATATGCGTATCACCTCATTGGCACCTGAAATTTGGGTTAAAATTAGTTTCACTTTAATCCCTTCCACACAGTGTTTTAGTAAAATATTTTTAATAAAATTGATCCCATCATTTGTGACATAGAATCATAGAATCATACAATACAGAAGGAGGCCATTTGGCCCATTGAGTCTGCACTGACCACAATCCCACGCATACCCTATCCCCATAACCCCATGTATTTACTTTAACTAGTCCCCCTGACGCTAAGGGCAATTTAGCTTGGCCAATCAACCTGATAATTTAAAAATTACAATGTGCAGTAAATCACTTAAAGTAATATTATTTTCTGCACTATAATTAGATAATGAAATAAAAAATGAAGATTAGTGCAACCAGTGAGATAAGAAAAGACTAGAATTTTGGAAATAGTTATTTTGGTTTATTTGACGCCATCAAGAATGTTCAAATAGAAGATAGATCTGGGTCATTGATGTACGTACAGTTACACAGGTAGGTCTGTCATTAATTGCAAGATAAGGACTTGATAATGGAAATTGAGAAGAGAACGTTGGACTCAGTTCAAGCTAATTGTTTAATAGTGCATTCTAATCCTTTCTCTGAATAATGCAATGACATTTATTGGAAACAGTTGTGCAAAATATCAGAGCTACTGGTGATTTAGAACCCATCCCATTCACATTGCTAGTTTGGAACTTGCCCCATTAAAACTGCTGGTTGCTTGTTTTATGTCTTGAGGATGTGCAGGGATGATACACTCCAGTTTATATGTCTGAGCAGCAGTTTTACTCAATGCTTTAAAATGTCTGCTCTCATTCTCCCAGCTGGTTGCCTGGCTGTTTAGTTTCTCTTTCTCAGTAACCACACCCAGGCTGAAATAATCAGAGAGCAAATATTAGACACACTTCATCAAGCACTGAACAATTAAATACTATGACCAGAGCGTCTGTTGTCATCGGATAGCCACTCCACTCTAACTTTTCAACATCCTGACACTGTTCTGCATTTCTTGCTGGGTTTTCCAAGCCCAGCTTCTCCAGAAATGTTGAGCACAGTGTCCATCAAAGAGCTCCATTGCAGCACCTCGGCATATGGGGGATGCAAACCATGTTTTCTTTTTATGGCACTCGCTGCCATATTTTACTTGTTCACTGTTAATGTTGGTGAACAGCTAAACAGCTGATTGTTTTGATTTTTGATTTGATTTAATTTATTTTGACTTATTATTGTCACATGTATTAGTGTACAGTGAAAAGTATTGTTTCTTGCGCACTATACAGACAAAGCATACTGTTCATAGAGAAGGAAAGGAGGGTTCAGAATGTAGTGTTACAGTCATAGCTAGGGTGTAGAGAAAGATCAACTTAATGCATGGTAAGTCCATTCAAAAGTCTGATGGCAGCAGGCAAGAGTCGGTTGGCACGTGTCCTCAGATTTTTGTATTTTTTTCCTGATGGAAGAAGATGGAAGAGGGTATGACCGGGGTGCGTGGGGTCCTTGATTTTGCTGGCTGCTTTTTCAAGAAGTGTAGACAGAGTCAATGGATGGGAGGCTCAATGAATGGGTAAGATGGATGAGATAAGTGCATAGGTGGATAGGGTCATTGAGCTAAGTGAATGGGTGCCAAATGATTGAGGTGGTCGGTGGGTAGGGTGGACAGAGGGTGAGGTGGTTAGATGAGTAAGTGAGTAGGTGAGCTGAGGAGTAGTCGGGTCAGGTTGTGGGGGGGGTGTCAAGTAAGAAGCTATTTGGTTTGGGGGGCATAGTCCAGGTTGGGGAGCTATTCAGATAATTGGGGGCTAGCATAGCCATGAGAGCATTTGGAATGGGTGGGTGTTTAACATAATCAGGAGGGCTAGTAGGATTGGGTTGGGGCAGGTCAGGGATAGTCGGGGTAGTCAAGGTGTTGGGGGGGCAGCTTGGGGATTGGGGGAGAGATCAGTGTGTGGAAGGGGGGGTCACTTCTGTAGATACTTAGGAGTTAGATCAGGTTTGAATCTGTATCATTTTTGCAGAGTAACTACCCAGGCAAGTACCACGAAATTGTTCAAAATCTCCGACTCTAGCTCAGAGTTCGAGATTTTAGCGGAGGGTCCCAGGGACCAGGGGGACTGCCCTTTGGAAGTTCAAATTTCCTGGGCAACATCCACAGAGGTCAGCAGATTAGAACTTCTGCAGTGTCCCAACACACATCTTGGATCAATTGTTTCCTTCGTCACAAAGAGTCATCCAGGCTTCAAGCGTTAGCTCTGTTCTCTCTTTACAGATGCTGCGTGACCTGCTGAGATTTTCCAGCATTTTTAGGTTTTGCTTCAGATTCCAGTAGGCTAGTAGTTAAGGTTGGGTGAGAACAACCCCATGGGGATTAAGGAGGTGGAGAAGGGAGGAGAATTATGGCTTTTTACAATGATGACATGGTGAAAGCTTTGTCATCAACGTGGTGCTGAGATGATACAGCCAAACACACAAACTTCCACAGGAAGGTCTGAATGTCTCTCCAAAGACTCCATGGATGAGGGTTGAGGTAAGGCTGTGGAAGCTGTACATGGTGCTCTGCCGGTGTCATTGTTTTCTCTTTCTGGTGGAATCCTGAACAAAAGAATAGGTTTGTGGCAAAATTGGGATACTCAAACTTTTCACTGGACAACTGCAGATTGAAGAGCTTAGAAATCATAGAATCATAGAAACCCTACAGCACCGAAAGAGGCCATTCGGCCCATTGAGTCTGCACCGACCACAGTCCCACCCAGGCCCTACCCCTATATCCCTACATATTTGCCCACTAATCCCTCTAACCTACGCATCCCAGGACACTAAGGGCAATTTTAGCATGGCCAATCAACCTAACCCGCACATCTTTGGACTGTGGGAGGAAACCAGAGCACCCAGAGGAAACCCACACAGACACGAGGAGAATGTGCAAACTCCATACAGGCAGTGACCCAAGCCGGGAATCGAACCCAGGTCCCTGGAGCTGTAAAGCAGCAGTGCTAACCACTGCACTACCGTGCCGCCCCTTGGTATTGACATTTAGACTTGTTTGACATCTTTTTAGTGGTGATTTAAAGGATTGGGATAAGCGAAACAATTGACTTTACTTCAGCATTTAATATAATATTGCGCAAAATTGCACCAGTTCTGCAAAACTACAAACCTTTTTATTAAGTTTTTTTTAAAATAAGGAAAATCTCTCCAGGGCTTCTCTGACTAAACACCTTGTTTCAATATATATTATTGGGCTGCATATCTGTGGCTCCAGCACCATAATTGGAGCAAAGGCAAATTGGGAAAGGTAACCTGGGGTGAGATTCAGTTAGACCAGGCTTCTCATCAATATTTCCAATGATTTGTGGTGAAGTTATATTTTCCGTTGTTCGTAGATGTGAGAAAAAGTGGTTAGCTGTGTTTCATATTTAAATTAAAAAGAAAACCAAACATGGGAAAATGTAGTGGAATGAATTCAAGCTGAATAATACCTCAGTTGAGCGCGGTCAGAGCTGAGAACATTTTTTGGCTGTGTTTCAAGTGAGCTTGTTCTTTAATCCACTTGAAGGAAGGATATGCTAAATGAGAACATTGAAGAGGACATTTTTATTTCCTTTCGAATCTTAGTTCCAGATTATATTTTAAGTTGGTATCATCAGATCCTCTCATGGAAATGTTGCTCAGGTTCTAAGTAAGCTCAGCTGACAGAAGTTGTTAATTGTGGCCTAGCTATTCAATGGTGCCATGCTCCGGCATACAATGAACACCTACCTAAACATTCAATATAGTGGAAAGGATGCGCATATCCTTGCTCTAGAGGGAGTACAGCGAAGGTTTACCAGGCTGATTCCTGGGATGGCAGGTCTGTAATATGAAAAAAGACTAAATCAGATAGGATTATATTCAAGAACCTGACGCACCCCGGACATATTCTCTTCCATCTTCTCCCTTCAGGAAAAAGATACTAAAGTCTGAGGACACGTACCAACCGACTCAAGAACAGCTTCTTCCCTGCTGCCACCAGACTTTTGAATGGACCTATCTCGCATTAAGTTGCTCTTTCTCTATACCCTAGCTATGACTATAACACTACATTCTGCACCCTCTCCTTTCCTTCTCTATGTACGGTATGGTTTGTCTGTATAGCGCAAGAAAAAATACTTTTCACTGTATACTAATACATGTGACAATAATAAATCAAATCAAATCAAATATTCACTAGAGTTTAAAAGAGTGAGATGGGATCTCATAGAAGCTTATAAATTTCTAACAGGATTAGACAGGGTAGATTCAGAAAGAATGTTTCGATGGTGGGGGAGTCCAGAACTGGGCATCATAGTTTGAGGATAAAGGGTAAGCCTTTTAGAACTGAGGTGAGGAGAAATTTCTTCACCTAGAGAGTGGTGAATGTGTGGAATTCACTACCACAGAAAGAAGTTGAGTCCAAAACATTGTCTGATTTCAAGAAGAAATTAGTTATATATCTTGGGTCTAAAGGGATCAAGAGATATGTGAGGAAGGGGGGGGGATCAGGACATTGAATTCGATGATCAAAATGAATGGCAGGAACAGGCTTGAAGGGCTGAATGGCCTACTCCTGGTTTTAGTTCCAAGTTTCTATGTATGTGGCACCCTTCTAGTGCCTGAATGGTTTTTCACTGCCTTTACCAATAGTGCACTGTGTGAAAAAGCAGTGAAAAGTCATCCAGGACCCACACTTGCAAGAGGCAATGATCTCTTAACACATACAAATATGACAACTTGTGCACGTTTCAAGACCTTTTTGGAAAATTGGGCTTCCCTGGAGGATTTTCCGGTCATACCCGCCGCGAAACTGGAAATTCCCACCCAAGGTCAACGGACATTTAAAATGTCCACCAAATTTTCCGTCCCACCTGTGATGATTCTCATGGTGGGCATGACCGGACAATTTACCCCAGAGTTTACATAAACCAAATCAGTGGTCTGACAGCTCAATGGTTTGACGTAAATGAGGTCCATAGCCCAATATTGGATGTTCCAATGAGCTAGCGCAAAGCAATTTCTAGGCCATAGTCTCTTTACATTGAGGTTAGATGCGATGCTTTTATTTTCATAATAACGTAAAGTTGACGGTAAACAAAATGACAGCCTGCTGCAGGGTGACTGTTCCACCTCCGGGAGCTGCTGGCCAATCGGAGGCCAGCAGCCCTTCAGCACAGGCAGCGCTATCGGGAGCAGTGGCCACTGCTGGTACTACAACATGGCCGACACCATGGGTCACTGCGAGAAAAATGGTGAGTGGGCTATTTCACTGGGGCCAGCGAGGACGCCTAGGTGCCAGGGAGTAGGGGGTAAATTTAAAGGACGAAAAGGGAGGGATCTTGCTCCAGGTTCCTCCACTCCCAACAGTGTGTGCCTTTGTCAGGCAGAGTGTTTGTAAAGGAGGGACACCCTCCATCCCCTCACCATGCTCCCAGAATTACCCTCCTAATTATGGGCTAACTATGCTCTGATGAGGCCATTAAGTAGCTACTTAAAGACTTCAATTTGTCTCTGGGAGGAACGTTGACCCATCCATCCTGGAGTTAATCTGGCAGGTCAGGAAGGTGGCGAGATCGCCATTCTGTACCATCACATGGTCCCCTGCCTCCAAACTCGCCTCCAGTGGAGGTGGCGGAAGAGGGTGGAAGGAGCATTAAATTCCACCTGTTAATTCTGTTTCTCACTCCACAAATGCTGCTTGATATGTTCAGCATTTCCAGCATTTTCTGTTTTCATGTCAGATTTCCAGTATCTGCAGTATTTTGCATTTGTCACACTCCTTGATATGATGGAGCAACAGTGCCTCAGGAGGCTCAGACCTTCAGGCAGGTCACTGATAATATCTTCATCATCTGGAACAAGACCTCCTTCTAAGTGGGCCTGATGGGCATGCATTGCCAGTGACCATCAAGGTCATCACAGTCCTGGATTTCTGCACCTCCAACTCCTTCCAGGATCTGCTGGTGACATTTTTCAAGGTGGTGACTAGGTGTGTAGATGAGGGCAGTGCATTTGATGTAGTCTACATGGACTTCAGTAAGGCTTTTGACATGGGATACTGATCAAGATCCAGGGCAATATGGCAAGTAGGATCCAAAATTGGCTTAGTGGCAGGACACAGAGGGTATCCTCAAGAGGACACTTGCCTTTATTAGCTGGGGCAAAGAATATAAGAGCAGGGAGGTTGTGATGGAGCTGTATAAAATGCTAATTAGACCACAGCTACAGTACTGTGTGCAGTTCTGGTTGCCACACTATAGGAGGGATGTGATTGCACTCATAAGAGTGCAGGGGAGATACACCAGGATGTTGTCTGGGCTGGAGTGTTTCAGCAATGAAGAGAGACTGGTTAGGGGTTGTTTTCCTTAGAGCAGAGAAGACTGAGGGGGGCACGTGATTGAGGTGTATAAAATTATGAGGGACATTGATAGGGTAGATAGGAAGAAATATTTCCCCTCAGTAGAGGGGTCAAAATCAGGGCATAGATTTAAAGAAAGGGGCAGGGGATTTAGAGGGGATTTGAGGAAAATCATTTTCACTCAGAGGGTGGTGCGAGTCTGGTTACCACTGCCTGAAAGGATGGTAGAGGCGGGAACCCTCACAACATTTGAGAAGCATTTAGATGAGCACTTGAAATGACATAGCATACAAGGCTACAGACCAAGTGCATGAAATTGGATTAGAATAGCTAGGTGCTTGATGGCCAGCCACAGACATGAGGGCCACAGGGCCTCTTGCTGAGCTGTAAAACTCCATCTGCAGGATTTCCCAATCTGCTGCCCACAATTGTATCTCCCTGTTGATTAATTCCACGTTTGTCAAGGCTGCCACATATGCCCATCCTCCCATCAACTAAACCAATCAGCCACAGATGGCTCTGACATATGCCGCATTGGCTGGATTTCCACAGATGTAGGGAGTTATTAACTGGTAACCTGTGACAACCAAAGGCATTTTCTGATTATTCAGGAGCGATTGGCTATTGGAAGGGATTCCATTTCAGCAGTTAGCGTTCAGTTACTGTGACCACTGCAAGATTATACTGCCTGTCTGTGCAGCATATCCTGGAAGCTGCCACGACCCCCCTCACTCTGTGACTTCCACACTGTCACAAGCCTACACTCCTCCAAGCAAAGTGAGGCTCCTTGGAGACAAGGCTCCTTGGACACAAGGGATATCCTATGAGGATCTGAGTGATGACAGAAGTGCGGAGCTGTCGCACTGATTTAGAAGATAGGTACAAGAGCCAGATGACAGCAAAGGCGATCATTAAGGAAGCCATGAGGTTGACAACAATGCAATTCAGGTAGGGGGGTGTCCTTCTGAAAAGGGGGTGGGCGGTGTTCTTCTACCCTCCGATTCCATAGAGACCAGCTGAGACTCCGACTTCCTTGTTCACCAGTTTGTTCAGATATATGTAGGGGAGTTATATTCATACAGGATAGTGTGCAAGTTCTCCGATTGACAATACATCATTCAGATACCGGTACACAGATTCATTTACCTTTCCCAATCACAAAGTTACACATTCTTATTCTCTTATCTCTATCCATTTATGTCTGTTTGCATACACATAACCAAATCATTCTAGGCATGCACATGTGATTATAATAGCCAATCACTACCAGGACACATATATATAATGGGGACAATGCTCCCACCCCGCTGCACTGCTTTTGTAGCACAGCGGGCCAGGAGACTCTAGTGGAGGCCATTTCACGGATTCCCCGCTGGGCGCCACGGCCTCCGTGAGTCTCCAGCAGCCAGATTTCCAGCACCGTCAGCTACACGCCAGAAATCGGCACGGAGCTGCTTCATTTATTTAAATTCTAATTTAAATATATTTTAAATAGCATTAGTGGTCCCGGGATTGAAATCTCCAGGCCTGCTAGATACCCCGCCCCCCACCCCCCAGCCCCCCTCTCCCCCCCAGTCAGGAGTATTTCACTCCAGCGGGCTTCACTATAGCTCCCCACTTGCGGGGAGCTGGCAGCCCGACCCCAGTGGAGTGAAGCGGGGGGGCCATCGAGGCTCCACAGAGGGTCAGGGGTGCGGGGGGGGGGGGGGGGGGGGGTGGGGGGTGTTAACCCTGGGCTTTGCCACCTTGGCAGTGCCAGCCTGGCCCACTGGCACTGCCCAAGGGCCAAAATGGCAATGACCAAAGAGGCACCTTGGCAAAGCCCAATAGGCATCAGGCAGTGTCAAGGGGTGGGGCCCAATGGGGCCGGGGCCTTCAGGGGGACAGGGCCTCTAGGGAGGCGATCGGTGGGTTGGGGGGTCCCGCTGCCACTCTGCACTCAGGCTGAGTGACAGTGAGGGAGGCTAGTGATTGGGGCTGGGCATCAGCGGTGGGGGGGAGGGGGGTGGCGGTGGCTTGGGGTCAGCATGCTGGCGGGTTCGGGACTGCAGGGAGGGGGTTAGGACTGCGAGGGGTGTTGGGGCTGCCAGTTGGGGAGAGGATCAGGAGGTCGAGGCTGCGGGGTGGGTGGAGGAGATCGAGGAGATCGAGGCTGAAGTTGGGGGTAGGTGGGTCGAGGCTGGCCCGGACATGGTCGGGGAGCCAGTGATGGGGCCATGGCAGTGTCAGAGGGGCCAGTGACGCGGGGGTCGGGGGGCTGGCCAGCGATCTCGGTGCTGACAGATTGGCATATGCTCACCGCTATGCTGCCGGCCTCTCCAGAGGGAATAGACCCCACCCACTGATTTCTAATGATATTCACCCTAGTGCCCTCTGCAGTGCACAGAGTGTGGGAGATTCTCCTCTGAACTCCCACTGAAAAATTCAACGTGAATTACTCCAGTTTTCATGTGAATTTGACACTCATAATTTTTTGGGGGAAAATTCCCAGACCTTGTTTTGAACCCATTGCGTGTTAAGAATGAGCCTTGAACATAATTCAATTCTTCCTGTGGAAAAACAGAATCCCAAAATGTGACATCCATGGACAACCATTCAGACCTAAACCACATCAAAAGTCATGAAGCAAGGTTATGTCTCTTCAAATGTTTACCAATAGAAAATTCATAATAATGTTTTGAGAATGGGTGCAGAATTTGCATGCTCTTATATTGTATTTTATCCATGTTCCTGTTTCAAAGGTCATTTTAATTCTAAATAAATCTAGTCAGTAGCTTAGCCTTTATAAGGTCGATTGCCAGGAAATCAAGAGTAGGCATTCTACATGCTCGCAGTAAGCAATTTAACATGGTTGGGGTTACTTGTCAGCCCTGGGCTCCACTAAACCTGGTGTGGCAGAGAACAAAAGACACAGGTTTCAAATTATAAGACACACAGTCTGTCATCAAGCCATTTGCAGTGAAAAAAAGTCTTTGAGAAATCTCAAACCATAACGAATGGCATGTTGTGGTTCACGAAGGTTAGTAATGTATATCAGTTAGTGTGAAGTCATGCTTTGAACATAATGGTTCCAAGTCATTTTATTTCTCCCTTGCTGGGCAAAATGAGGAAAATGGAAAGGGAGGGAGCCAGCCAAAATGAGACATCTGTAACTGATATTGGCTTCGGAGAACAAGCATGTTGTGGCTCTCCTGTCTTTCTTTTTCATTCATTTTCTCCTGCCTGCACTGCCATTTCGTCATTTTTAACCTTTCTTGGTTTCCCAATCTGTCTCTTTGCTGAGGCAAGTTATGTAACTTTTTATAACTTCACCTTTATTTCATTCTTTTAAACGAGTGGTTGCAGCTTCACTTCCAGATATCTCCATTCCTTGTTCTCCAACTTGGATTCTATTGTAGTCTGTACTGATGAAGGGGTAGCGCTCCAAAAGCTCGTGCTACCAAATAAACCTGTTGGACTTTAACCTGGTGTTGTGAGACTTATTACTGTGCTTACCCCAGTCCAACACCAATAACTCCACATCAGTCTATACTTTGTACAACAAGGACATGTCTTGCTTTGCAGTTTTGGAGATACATTGTGAGGTCTATTATTAACCCAACTGGTTAGGTGGATTGGCCATGCTAAATTGCCTCTTAATGTCCCAAATGTGTAGATTAGGAGGATTTGCGGGGGTTATCGGGATAGGGCGGAGGGTGGGCTTGGACAAGATGCTCTGTCCGAGAGGCAGTGCAGACTTGATGGGCCAAATAGCCTCTTTCTGCAGGGGTTCTATTATTCTATAATAGTCTGGAGGAAATGGCTTGATTTAAAGAAAAGAACTGGCACAGTGAGTAGTCTCACAACACCAGGTTAAAGTCCAACAGGTTTATACAGTAGCACGAGCTTTCGGAGCGTTGCCCTTCATCATGTGAGTGCCTTAAAAAAACTGAAAATGCAGTCAAATAAGCATATCAGCATTATGCAATATCTGATAGTCATCTGTGTAATATCTCCCATTTTTTTGTTGTTTACATTGATGATTGGGAATGGTGAGGAACCCAACTACTCATTCAAAGAGGACATTGCACTCCTTTCATTCAACATCCATGAGGAAACTTTCACTCTTTCTTTGATAAGGATTGAATGCAAGGTGCAGGAAAGTCTACACTTCCAGGGAGTTTAAGGCTGAAAATGTTGGGGTGAACTTGCCACCAATTGCTAATAACATCTCTTAATTGCAATACATCTTCTTGAAAATATTATCAATTTTGTTTCAAATAATCACACTCAGTAGCACCACAACAATGAGATAGTTATGTGAATAGTGGGTATGCTGGTATTGTGGTTATTGACTAGTAATCTCGACTCATTTATCTGGCAGAAGGTGAGTTCAAATTTCACCATGAGAGCTGTTTGAGATTTGAATTCTGTTTCAAAAAGAATTTGAATTCTGTTTTAAAAAGAATTTGAATTCTGTTTTAAAAAGAATTTGAATTCTGTTTTAAAAAGAATTTCAATTCTGTTTTAAAAAGAATTTCAATTCTGTTTTAAAAAGAGTTCTGGAAACAAAAAGCCGCCATCAGTAAAAGTGACAATGGATTGTTGTAGAAACCCAACTGGCCGACAGATTTCCTCTTATGAAACAAGCCTGTTGGCTGGAATTTTACTGCCCCGCCTGTCACATGGCAATCAACGGAAAGCTTCGTTGATCTCGAGTGGGATTTTACAGTTTCAGGACGAGCAAGGTCCTAAAATCCCACCCGTTTTTTTTATCTGGCCTGGCCAAGAAGTGACCCCAATTCTACCTCAGTGTCATTGAGCTCTGACTGCTCTTTGTGGCCCAGCAAGCCACTCAGTTGAAAGAGGCCCACCGCCAGTACAATTAATAGTGCTTCATAGGGAATCTAGGGACAAGAGTTAAGTGCTGGCCTTGCCGGTGACATTTTAAAAATGTCATTGATTGCATTGTGAAGAATCGGATGTTCTCTGATTAAAAATGGAAACACCATCAAAATTAAGAGCTGGAGCCTTTATCCCTTGAGCAGTGGATTCCTCTCCTTTCCTTTTTGCTGGTCTTTTAAATTCAAGCCGTCTGGGGAACTGTGAAGGAGAATACTGAGAACTATGTAATGAATCAAACATTGCTTCTGTAACTATCCTGTCCATGGCTCCGAAGGAAGCAAAGTCCTTGTGCAAGGTCCAATGTTAGATGGTTATCAGATGTAGGCTTTGACAATTAGAAAAGAATCCCTTCCAGATTTTGCAATATATTATAGCAATCGATGCAAATCGGTGAATGTCATTTATTTTGCTTTTTAATTTGAAATAGTGGGGCAGATTTCCCACTTGCTAGCTGAATGTAAAACTGATGTGGTGGATCGGCCACGTGCTGAGATGAGACAGAATACTTCCATGAAGGAAATTTGGCAGAGTGCGAATTTGCACTAGGGTGTAGGAGGAGCACAGTAGTTAAATTGAAACATAAGTTGATAATAATATAAACGGAACTATAAGTTAATCATTGAGGGTAGTAATGGCAGGAAGAGAAAATGATTCATGGTTCCTGGAGGATGTGGGACTTTTGAGGAGCAGATGTTAACTCCGACAAAACACATCTGTGTCTCCAGCTGAGATTGCTTGAGCACGAGATATGAGGACTTGTGACAAATTGAGTAAGAACATGATACATGAGGAAGAGGGAAAGGTTTCCAGAGCAAATGTTTCAGATAGTAGTTACCCTGTTGAGAGTTAGGAAACTAGAAGTATTAAAGCAAGATGTGGTGACCCTGCATGTGTTGGGATACCCCCGGTACCACAGTAGAAAACAGTACCACTGCAGGGAAGTCCATTGTCAACTTGTCGGACCACACACTTCAACCAGATGAAATCGAAGTTCTCAGACGAGGGTTCAATTTCTGCCCTAACACCAAAATAGACCCCATCAGTCTCGCAGCAGACACAGAGGAATTCATCAGGCGAATGAGGCTGCGGGAGTTCTTCCACAAACTCCAAGAGACCAACAGCGAACAATGAGACAGCCAATGAACCGGAACAGCCAACAGAGAGATCCGCGGTGCAGCAACCGAAGAGGAAAGAGTCGAATTGGACCCCTCCAGAAGGCCATTGCCCTTGACTCGACATGTATGCACAAGCCGTCAGGAGGTGCGTCAATGCCAGATTCATCAGCTGCACTCACAAGACAGCCCCGAACGTCACCCACGTACAACACAATGCCATCCGTGCTCTCAAGACCAAGCGCAACATTGTCATCAAACCGGCAGGCAAAGGAGGGGCCACCGTCATACTGAACAGAACGGATTACTGCAAAGAAGTGTACCGACAACTGAACAGCGAGGAACGCTACAGACAGTTACCAGCAGATCTGACCAAAGAACACACCCGTCAACTCAACAGACTGATCAAGACCTTTGATCCAGACCTTCAGAGCACCCTCCGTGCTCTCATCCCACGTACTCCCTGCATTGGAGATCTCTACTGCCTCCCGAAGATACACAAGGCCAACATACCTGGCCGTCCCATCGTATCGGGCAATGGGACCCTGTGCGAGAACCTCTCCGGCTACATCGAGGGCATCCTGAAACCCATTGTACAAAGAACCCCCAGCTTTTGTCGCGACACTACGGACTTCCTACAGAAACTCAGCACACATGGAGCAGTTGAACCAGGAGCACTCCTCGTCACAATGGATATCTCAGCACTCTCCACCAGCATCCCCCATGACGACGGCATTGCTGCAACTGCCTCAGTACTCAACACCGACAACTGCCAATCTCCAGATGCAATTTTACAACTCATCCGCTTCATCCTGGATCACAATGTCTTCACCTTCAACAACCAGTTCTTCATCCAGACACATGGAACAGCCATGGGGACCAAATTCGCACCTCAATATGCCAACATCTTCATGCACAGGTTTGAACAAGACCTCTTCATCACACAGGACCTTCAACCGATGCTATACACTTGATACATCGATGATACTTTCTTCCTTTGGACTCATGGCGAACAATCACTGAAACAATTACGTGATGACATCAACAAGTTCCATCCCACCATCAGACTCACCATGGACTACTCTCCGGAATCGGTTGCATTCTTGGACACATGCATCTCCATCAAGGATGGTCACCTCAGCACCTCACTGTACCGCAAGCCCACGGATAGCCTCACGATGCTCCACTTCTCCAGCGTCCACCCTAAACACGTTAAAGAAGCCATCCCCTACGGACAAGCCCTCCGTATACACAGGATCTGCTCAGATGAGGAGGATCGCAACAGACACCTCCAGATACTGAAAGATGCCCTCATAAGAACAGGATATGGCGCTCAACTCATCGATCGACAGTTCCGACGCGCCACAGCGAAAAACCGCATCGACCTCCTCAGAAGACAAACACGGGATACGGTGGACAGAGTACCCTTCGTCGTCCAGTACTTCCCTGGAGCGGAGAAGCTACGACATCTTCCCTGGAGCCTTCAACATGTCATCGATGAAGACGAACATCTCGCCAAGGGCATCCCCACACCCCCACTTCTTGCCTTCAAACAACCGCACAACCTCAACGGACCATTGTCTGCAGCAAACTACCCAGCCTTCAGGAGAACAGTGACCATGACACCACACAACCCTGCCACAGCAACCTCTGCAAGACGTGCCGGATCATCGACATGGATGCCATCATCTCACGTGAGAACACCATCCACCAGGTATACGGTACATACTCTTGCAACTCGGCCAATGTTGTCTACCTGATACGCTGCAGGAAAGGATGTCCCAAGGCATGGTACATTGGGGGGACCATGCAGACGTTATGACAACGGATGAATGAACACCGCTCGACAATCAGGCAGGAGTGTTCTCTTCCTGTTGGGGAACACTTCAGCAATCACGGACATTCAGCCTCTGATCTTCGGGTAAGCATTCTCCAAGGCAGCCTTCACGACACACGACAACGCAGAGTCGCTGAGCAGAGACTGATAGCCAAGTTCCGCACACATGAGGACGGCCTCAACCGGGATCTTGGGTTCATGTCATACTATGTATAACCCCCACGACTTGCCTGGGCTTGCAAAATCTCACTAACTGTTCTGGCTGGAGACAATACACATCTCTTTAACCTGTGCTTAACCCTCTCTCCACTCACATTGTCTGTACCTTTAAGACTTGATTACCTGTAAAGACTTGCATTCCAATCATTATTTTGTAAATTGGGTTTGTGTCTTTATATGCCATGTTTGTGAACACGCCTCCCACTCACTTGATGAAGGGGCAGCGCTCCGAAAGCTTAAGGCTTATTCTACCAAATAAACCTGTTGGACTTTAACCTGGTGTTGTGAGACTTCTTACTGTTTGGGATAAAGTGAGGAGGTGAAGGTGAGAACAGGAATTACAAAAACAAATGATAGACACCAACTATGCATTGGCTTTGGTGGAGAGGATAGCAATTCTGGACAGGATCATCAAATGGTACTAAGAGACAAGACGGCTTGGGATCAGAAGGGGTGGGGAATGAGCCATTCAGTTAAGAACTTGCAGTATAGTCTCCACTATATGTACCAACCACATTTATGAAGGGCACTTGTATAACTCAGGCAATTAATGATGACCATTTTCTATCATGATTGAAATCAATCATAAAGACACAGCTTACAACATATTAAGTATGATGGTTATTTCTGGCAGACTCTATTGTTCAGTAATCCAATCCATATAATGATGTTATTCATCTACATTTTAAATGTTTTGCAAAACAAACTTTTTATTCTCATGACCTGAGTTGTATTTACACCTGTAACTAGAATCAAGAATCATTGAATCATAGAAACCCTACAGTGCAGAAGGAGGCCATTCGGCCCATCGAGTCTGCACCGACCACAATCCCACCCAGGCCCTACCCCCACTAGCTATGGCTTTTCAAACTAATGCAAATCTGTAAATAGATATTTAACAGCTTGAGTGCTGAACTCTTATAATAAGACAATATTGGTGTCTTTGGGTCAAGTCGGCTTACATTAACACTGCAATGAAGTTGTAGTGAAGTTACTGTGAAAATCCCCTAGTGGCCACACAACGGTGCCTGTTCGGGTACACTGAGGGGGAATTTAGCAAGGCCAATGCACCTAACCAGCACATCTTTCAGACTGTGGGAGGAAATCGGAGCACCCGGAGGAAACACATGTAGAGAACGTGCAGACTCTGCACAGACAGTGACCCAAGTTGGGAATCAAACCCGAGTTCCTGGTGCTGTGAAGCAGCATGCCACCCACAAAACACAACCTTTATCATTGAATATGGCCATTGTACACAAAGTCTTGTTAAAATTACTTATCAACAGTGACCTGGCTCAAGGAAGGACAGGATTGGGTACTAAATATCCCTACTTGCCAGGTGTTCAGGGAATATAGGGAAGGAAAGGAAAAAGGAGGGGAAACAATATTAGTGAAGGAGATTATTACAATGTCGGAGAGATGAGATACCCTAGAGGGGCCAAGGTCAGAATTTTATTTCATCAGTGTTAAGAAACAGTGCAAACACAATTACAAACCTGTGTGTATTCTATAGGCCACCGAACAAAAGGAAAGAATATAAATTACAGAGAGGTGCAAGTTTCTGAAGTTTGTCCAGGCGAATTTTATTGATTTGTGTGCTTTTGACCCAGTGAGGAAGGAGACATTGCTTGATCTGGTTCTTGAGAATGAAGTGGGTCAAGTGGATCAAGGGTCAGTAAGGGAAAATTTTAAGAAACAGTGATCATTGCATCATACGTTTTAGGTTAATTATGGAAATGGTCCAGGAGCAATCTCCAGTAGAAAGTACTAAATAGGATAAGGATCAATTTCAAAGGGGTGAGAACAGATCTAACCCAGGTAAATTGAAATTAAAGATTAGTGGGCAAGACTGCAATGGAATAATGGGCTGCTTTTAAAGAGGAGATGACTCAAGATCAAAGGAGATAAATTCCCATGAGGGAGAAAGGTAGGACAAGTAAAGGCAGAGCTCTGGGGATGATGAAAGAGATAGAGGGTAAGATGAGAAAGGAAAAGGATATGTATGACAGATACATGTGAACACTAGGCTGAATAAAGAACATATAGAAAAGTCATTTAGAATATTTAGAGAGAGCCCGAGAAGAGACCGGCAGCTAACAGCTAAATCAAAAAGTCTCCTAAAGGCACGTAAATAATAAAAGCATTGTAAGGTGAGGGGCGAGAAGAGATGAAGACCAAAAATGACATGGAGGCAAAGGACATGGCTGAGGTATTAAATGAGTACTTTGCATCCATTTTTAACTAAAGAAGATTTTGCCAAAGTGATAGTGAAAGAGGAGATAGTTGAGATGCTAAATTGGTTAAAATTTGATAAAGAGGAGTTATTAGAAAGGCTGGTTGTTTAAAGTGGATAAATAACCAGGATCAGATGGGATGCATTTGAGGATGTTGAGGAAGTTGCGGACGTATTTGTCATAATCTTCCAATCTTCATTAGATTTATGGATGATTCCAGAGGACTGGAGAATTACAAACATTCCATCCTTGTTCACAAAACTGAACAGTTACAGGTCAGTCAGTTTAACAAATTAAACAGCCACTTGGACAAGTGTGAATTATTTATAGAAAGTCAGCATGCTTAAAGCAAATCTGTTAAACTAACCTGATTGAGTTTTTTGATGAGGCAACAGAGAAGGCTGATATTGTGTACATGGACTTTCCAAAGGCTTTTGATGAAGTGCAAAGATGAAGCATGTGGAATGAAAGGGACAGTGATAGGGCGGCATGGTGGCACAGTGGTTAGCTGCTGTCTCACAGCGCCAGGGATTCCTGGCTTGGGTCACTCTCTCTGTGGAGTTTGCACATTCTCCCTGTGTCTGTGTGGGTTTCCTCCGGGTGCTCCGGTTTCCTCCCACAGTCCAAAAATGTTCAAGTTCGGTGAAGCGACCATACTAAATTCTTTCTCAGTGTACCCGTACACGCGCTGGAATGTGGCGACTAGGGGATTTTCACAGTAATTTCATTGCAGTGTTAATGTAAGCCTTCTTGTGACTAATAAATAAACTTTAAATAAACTTTATACCACGTATACAAAGCTTGCTGAGTGACAGGAAAGAGACAGTAATGGAGGACTTTTTTTTTGCCCAAGATGGAAGTGTGCAGCGGGGTTCCACGGTGGTCAGTACTGACCATTATTTTTCTTGATACACATTATTGATCTGAACTTAGGTATACAGGGCAAAATATCAAAATTTGCAGATGACACAAAACTCAGAAATATTGTGAAATCTGAGGAGGATAATGATAAACTTCAAGAGAACATCGAGAGGCTATTGGAATAGACCTACATGCAGCACATCAACTCAACACAGAGTAGTGTGAAATGAAACATATTGGTTGGAAGAATAAGGGTAGACAATATTTAAAAAGGGTGCAATTCAAAAGGGGATGCAGGAATGGAGAAAGTTGTAGGTATATGTACTTAATCATTGATGGTGGCCTGGCAAGGTGAGAAAGTGGTTAAAAGAGCATATGAATTTGGAACAAAAGTAGGCCATTGGGCCACTTGGGTCTGCTCCACCATTTAATAAGATCATGGTTGATCGATTGTGATGGCTCTGTTCCTGTCTACCCTTTATACCCTTTGACTTCCTGAACTCAGACTTCAAAGTATTCAATGAACGTCCCTTCATCACTCTCTGGGGAAAAGAATTTCATCGACTCACAGCCCTCTGAGAGAAAAATAAATCCTCATATTTGTCATAAATGGGGGATTTCTTATTTTTAATCCGTGTTCTCTAATTCTAATCTCTCCCATAAGGGGAAAAATCCTTTCAGCATCCACCCTGTCTAGTCCCCTCAGGATCGTTTGTGTTTCAATAAGATCACCTCTCATTCTTCTAAAGGATAAAGGCCAACCTGCCTTCCCTCATAAGGCAGCCCCTTCATCCCTGGAATCAGCCAAATGAGCATCGTCTGAACTGCTTCTAATGCAATTACATCCTTCTTTGAATAGGGACTCCATAACTGTAAACAGTACTCCAGCTGTGGTCTCACCAACACCCTGTACAACTTTAGGAAAACTTCCCTACTTTTATATTCCATTCCCTAGCAATAAATGGCTTTTGCTGAAGGATTCTGGGCTTTATAAATGGAGGAAGAGAGTAAAAAAGCAAGACGTTATAATGAACCTTTATAAAACACGGTTTTGGCCTCAATTGTGTCCAATTCTGGGCATTGTACTTTGGAAAGGATGTGAAGGGGGTACAGGAAAGATTTACAAGAATGATTTGAGGGATGAAGAAGAACTTCAGTTTCATTGAAGGTTTGGAGAAGTTGGAGTTGTTCTTCTTAAAGAACAGAAGGTTAAGAGGAGATTTGATGGAGGTGTTCAAAATCATGCTGGGTTTTGATAGATTAAATAGAGAAAAAGTGTTTTCATTAGTGAGAGTCAAGAACCAGAGGAAGTCAATTAAGATGATTGGCAAAAGAACCAATGGCAGCATGAATTTTAATCTTTCCATGCAACCAGTGGTTAAGATCTGGTTAGGCTATGAATGGAATGCCTGAGGGTATGGTGGAAGAGGAATAGTTGTGGCTCTTAAGGGAGTTGGATAAGCAGCCAGAGAGACATTTGCAGGACCAGGGAATTGCCTCCTGTGCTATAGCCATTATATAATTCTTTGGCTGGAATTTTCTGGCTGTTCCTGGCTACATAAAGAAGGATATATCTGCCCTAGAGGGAGTGCATTTTTTTTCATGGTTCCTATTATGTGGTGATTGTCCTGTGAAGGGAGGGAGTAGAACAGACCTCTATGCCATGGAGGTTACAAGAGGTTATCTTACTGAAACAGACAAAGTTTTTTAGGGGCTTGACAGGGTCACTGCTGAGAAAATATTTCCCAAATCTGGCAAACCTAGAACATAGGGTCATAGTCTGAGAATAAGAGTGGGTTATTTATGACTGAGGTAAGAAGGAATTTCTTCAGAATCCTTTTCTCCAGAGAGATGTGGATGTTCAGTCATTGAGTATATTCAAGACTGGTGTTGACAGATGCTTGGCATTAGGGGATTAAAGGATATGCAGATAGTGTGAGAAGGGAAGTTGAGGTAAAAAATCAGTCATGATCTTGTTGAATGATGGAGCAGTTTCGAAGGGCCAAATGGCCTGTTCCAGCTCCTATTTCTTATTCTTAAAGGTTTTGTTGAAATGTTGCTCAACAATGAATATAAGTTAAAGGTTTCCTAGGTGAGCTGCAGGCTCCGTTGCTTGATCCCTGAAGTACTAAAGACAGTCTATTAGTCTGAATCCCAAACTTTGATTACTTATTTCTTCATTGTGATTAGTTTTTCATCAGTACATTGCACAAGTGCCTGATCAAGTAATTTGCTCCACTTGAGTTGAGGAAATGGGCAAAGGATGTGAACTGATATTGAGGGAATGTCTTGCTTTGGTACAATAATAGATATTGACTATCAAAGCACATGTTTCATCACAGAGCACGCTCCACCATCTGCACCAATGGAATTCTTCATTTTCTGAGATCACTGGTGTTTTGGAGCTCGTGTTTGCACTTGGTTTGAGTGATCTTAAAATGGGTAAATGCTAATATTAGGGGAGAAGGGCTTGAAGACAGTTAATGACGCAATTGTTTGTCACTCTTCCACCTGCAATATTCTTAAGTCACAACTGTAGCCAGAGCCAAAAATTAAAGGGGAAATCCATCATTTCTGCAATGTGGAGCCCTGCTCAAAGCAAGCACAGATGAGAAAATTGATGCTAATGTTGTAACCCTATAACCAACATGTGTTCTCTTCAAGCTTCACTGGGAATACATGTGTAGAGGACCCATGAGCACCATAAAATTTCTCCTTAGTTATGTTAACCTGTCTCTATGGAAAGATGTGGAGATGCCGCCATTGGACTGGGATAAACACAGTAAGAAGTCTAACAACACCAGGTTAAAGTCCAACAGGTTTATTTGGTAGCAAAAGCCACTAGCTTTCGGAGCACTGCTCCTTCGTCAGGTAAGTGGGAGTTCTGTGGCTTTTGCTACCAAATAAACCTGTCAGACTTTAACCTGGTGTTGTGAGACTTCTTACTCTATGGAAGGAGCCAGGCTTCTTAACTGTTATTAAACCTAACGCGTGTGATATGGGTGTATTCATTATTTCAACGCTTCCCGGAATGAAAGAACATAACAGGCCTGATTTTACCATTTTGATTCTAAGTGCTAAATCTGGGCGCAGTTCAGATCCGACTTGGAAATCTGTTCTCAGGCACCCCCATTAGCACTCAGCCCGAAAAAAAATCGCCGGTCCCATTCACGCTGTGGGCGGGGCTTAGCGCGCCCGAAACGATCGGAGCTCTGAACTGCGTATGCGCAGTTAGAAAAAAATTTGAAAAAGCGTGCCCGTGTCAGATCGCTCCCGGGCCGCAGAAAGCAGAGAAAGCGGCCTGGGAACAAAAAGAGGGAGTGATGGCCCCCAGAGACATCACTGTCCCCCTTATCACCCACCCCCCCGCTTCCCAAACCGATTGCGACCCCCTGCCCCCTTCCCCCCACCGATCGCCCGCAGAGTGGCAAAGGACCCCTACCCCCCGCCAGAAATCTATCTGCCCTCCCCCCGACCAGTGAGCAATCGGGCCTCCCCCCCCCCCATCAGAGATACACCTTACCCGCCTCCCTCCTCCCCCCCCCCCCCCCCCCCCCCCGGCCTGCCCCAAGAGAACGATCTGGCCTCACTCCCCACCACCCACCCCCTAAAGAACGATCTGGCCTCACTCCCCACCACCCACCCCCTAGAGAACGATCTGGCCTCACTCCCACCCCCCACTCAGAGAACGATCTGGCCTCACTCCCCACCACCCACCCCCTAGAGAATGATCTGGCCTCACTCCCACCCCCCACCCAGAGAACGATCTGGCCTCACTCCCACCCCCCACCCAGAGAATGATCTGGCCTCACTCCCCCTCCCCCCTGAGAATGATCTGGTCTCACTCCCCCCACCCCCCACCCCCCAAAGAATGATCTGGCCTCACTTCCCACCCCCCTAGTGAATGATCTGGCCTCACTCCGCCCCACCAGAGGAACATCTGACCCGCCTCCTCCCCCCTCCCCACCCGCTCACTAGAGAATGATCTGACCCGCCTCCCTCCCCCCCCAACCAGACAACGATCGGGCCTCCTTCCCCCCCCCCCTCCCCCCCAGAGATACATCTGACTCGCCTCCTCCCCCCACCCACCGCCCCCCGCCCCCCTGCTAGCAAACAATAGACCTCCTCCCACCAGTGGGAAACATGCAGCTGGGAGGCCAGAGAATCTCACCCACAATATTTTGCCTATTGGTTGGGAGCTGTTTCATATTTTCCTAAGAAATCATAGTGATTACATCACTCGAAGAGGCATCTGTGTCTTGGGCTATCGATGAATCATCTGCGTGATCTCAAACTTTACAGATGTTTTGCAAGATTATTGTCAGTAAAGATGGTTTTACATAGACAAGTTAAATGCTTTTGAAACTCAATCTCCCATTCAAATTTATAGGATATGTACAATAGGATAATGAGTATTGCAATTTTACTGTGAAAATCCTACACATAATCCATATCAAGTTAAACTACAAATTATGTATTTGATATATGAACAGGGTTAGTGACAATTAAAGTTGTAATTAAGCTTACGAGAAATTGGAGTCTTCCTCTATCTCAACGTGTGGAATATGTGAGACATCATTAAGTAGTTTTCTGAGTCATTCAGGGTGGGGGGAGAGGTATAGAGGAGGGGAAAGAGAAAGAAACCACATTATGAGCTTTGCACATCGATTCCCTATTTTGGTTGTTGGCCAACTTTAATCTAACAAATCATCTCGGCCGGGGGCTCCCAAACTGGGTTCAGCGGAACTATTAGGATTCTGAGGAAGGCCTCCCGAGTTCTGCAGAAGGTTTGGGGAGCCATGTGCCAAAGATCAGAAAAAAGCCAGCACTTTCTTAAAAACCCCAAAAAATAAGTGTGCAAAATTAAATGAGTGTGAGAGTCAGTTAGAAAAGAACATTGGAGCAAAGATTAAAACAAAGGAGTGGGAGAACAAAGGTCACAAATCAGAAAAAGACAAAAATTCTAATTGTTTAATAAGAGGCCGGCCTTTCTGAGCATTGGCTTCTGATAGGCTGACTGGTCAGCCTGACCAGATCATGTGGAGTCTAGCTCTGATTGGCCAATTTGAGTTTTTGCTTTGTTTCTGTTGCCGGGCGACAAGCACAAAAGTCAGAGGCAGGGGCCTGAGAGGCTGAGCGACCAGAGGGGGCGTGGGAGAGGCTGATGTGGGGTGGGGAGGGGCTTGTGAGAGGCTGATGTGAGGGGGACGTCGGAGCGGCTAATGCAAGGGGCGGCTATGTGAGGAAGCTATGGGATACAGGGGATGGCTATGCACATGCCATGTAGCTTTATAGATAGAAAATATTCATGTACATTTTTCTTCTGTGTTCGCACCTATTTCACAGCAAAAAGGTATCTTCGACATGATAAGAACAGGAGGTTACTAGGGGTTTCGTGGCTAGGAAGGTTTGGTAAACCTTGGTCTAAGCTAATCAGCTCATTCCTATTGTCTTCCATATCCATCCTTTGCTGATGTATTTTCACCAGCGAGGACCTCGACCGATGAGCAGGTGAGGCCAAGTGAGCCCAGACGATAGCGTCCGGGACTTACTGATAATATTTAAATTACCTGCTGAATATTGAAATTGGCTTTGCGTCCTTTATGGCTGTCCAGCCGATTTCGCCGGCAGAACGGGGCACGAACCCAATTTTTCACTTCCTGTCTGATCTTACCGGCTCACCACACCAATCAACCAGCTTGATGAGCCAGTAAGGGACAAAACTGTGGCAAATGAATTTCCAGTACGAAATTACCATGTGTGGTAATCACTTTGAACCTAAAAATAATAGAATGTGACTTCTTCTTCATGACTAAAGATGGAGCTCTGGAGGAATACAGAGAGAGTAGGGAAGAACTCAAAAGGGGAGTTAGAAGGGCAAAAAGAGGTCACGAAATGTTCTTGGCAGACAGGATTAAGGAGAATCCTAAGGCATTTTATTCATATGTTAGGAACAAAAGAGTTGTCAGGGAAAAATTCGGACCTCTCAGGGGCAAAGGAGGGGAATTATGCTGAGAACCCAAGGGAATAGGGGAGATCCGAAATGAATACTTTGCATCGGTATTCACAAAGGAGAGGGACTTGTTGACTGGGAGTGTCTCAGAGGGAGGTGTTGACCCGTTAGAGAGAATCTCCATTACAAGGGAGGAAGTGTTAGGTTTTTTAGATAACATTAAAACTGACAAATCCCCAGGGCCTGATGGCATCTATCCTAGACTGCTCAGGGAGACAAGAAATGTAATTGCTGGGCCTCTGACGGAAATCTTTGTCTCTACATTGGATACAGGTGAGGTCCCTGAGGATTGGAGAATAGCGAATGTGGTACCGTTATTTAAGAAGGGTAGCAGGGTAATTATAGGCCAGTAAGCTTGACGTCCGTGGTAGGGAAGTTGTTGGAGAGGATTCTTAGAGACAGGGTGTATGCGCATTTAGAATGGAACAACCTCATTAGTGACAGACAGCATGGTTTTGTAAGAGGGAGGTCGTGCCTTACAAATTCGGTGGAGCTTTTTGAGGAAGTGACAAAAACGGTTGACAAAGGAAGGGCCGTGGATGTCGTCTATATGGATTTCAGTAAGGCATTTGACAAAGTCCCTCATGGCAGGTTGGTTAAGAAGGTTAAGGCTCATGGGATACAAGGAGAGGTGGCTAGATGGGTAGAAAACTGGCTTGGCCACAGGAGACAGAGGGTAGCAGTCGAAGGGTATTTTTCCAGATGGAGGTCTGTGACCAGTGGTGTTCCGCAGGACTGTGTACTGGGACCTCTGCTATTTGTGATATATATAAATGATTTGGAAGAAGGTGTAACTGGTGTTATCAGCAAGTTTGCGGATGACACGAAGATGGCTGGACTTGCGGATAGCAATGAACATTGTCGGACAATACAGCAGGATATAGATAGGCTGGAAAATTGGGCGGAGAAATGGCAGGTGGAATTTAATCCAGATAAATGCGAAGTGATGCATTTTGGAAGAACTAATGTAGGGGGGAGTTATACAATAAATGGCAGAGCCATCAAGAGTATAGAAACACAGAGGGACCTAGGTGTGCAAGTCCACAAATCCTTGAAGGTGGCAGCACAGGTGGAGATGGTGGTGAAGAAGGCATATGGTATGCTTGCCTTTATAGGACGGGGTATAGAGTATAAAAGCTGGAGTCTGATGTTGCAGCTGTATAGAACGCTGGTTAGGCCTCATTTGGAGTACTGCATCCAGTTCAGGTCGCCGCACTACCAGAAGGACGTGGAGGCTTTAGAGAGAGTGCAGAGAAGGTTTACCAGGATGTTGTCTGGTATGGAGGGTCTTAGCTATGAGGAGAGATTGGGTTAACTGGGCTTGTTCTCCCTGGAAAGACGGAGAATGAGGGGAGACCTAATAGAGGTGTACAAAATTATGAAGGGTATAGATAGGGTGAACAGTGGGAAGCTTTCTCCCAGGTCGGAGGTGACGATCACGAGGGGTCACGGGCTCAAGGTGAGAGGGGCGAGGTATAACTCAGATATCAGAGGGATGTTTTTTACACAGAGAGTGCTGAGGGCCTGGAATGCGCTGCCAAGTGGGGTGGTGGAGGCAGACACGCTGACATCGTTTAAGACTTACCTGGATAGTCACATGAGCAGTCTGGGAATGGAGGGATACAAACGAATGGTCCAGTTGGACCAATGAGCGGCACAGGCTTGGAGGGCCGAAGGGCCGGTTTCCTGTGCTGTACTGTTCTTTGTTCTTTGTAAAAGCTTGAAACAGTAGAAATCCAGGTCCATAGATCACCAAACTGCCCTGAACAGAGAGAGAAAATAATTGAAAGGTCTGACAAAATGCTACCATTTTATCCAGGAGGCTGAAATACGGGAGGGTATAAATCATGTTACCCTTATGCATAGTCCTAGCAAGGCCACACCTGGAGTCCTCTGAGCATTTCTGGGCACCACACTTTAGGAAGGAGAGATTGAGTCAGATTTTTGTGGAAGATGTGGGATGGTCAGAACGGGCTGCTTTAAAAGCGCCTCCCCCACTATTTGTTTGAGTCAGCAAGGGAGAGACGAGATGGAGTTGAGGCCCCCTGCCTCCGGAAGCAGGTATGAGGCAGCAATGGGTACAGGCAGATAGCCAGGCTGGCAGGTTACAATGCTTGCCTCCCCTTTACTGAGGTATCAGCTCAATTTTAAGGATAGATATCAGCCCCTCAAACCCTTACCTATTAATCCCTGAAGGCCCACCCACCAATGCCAATTCAATATCTCTCACATCTCCCATGCCACTTCCATATCCCCTTTATGCCCCATCATATCCCCCATTCCTCTGCATGCCCGTGCAGACATCCCAGGCCCCCTCAATTTCCTTCATATCTCCAATGCCACATCAATGTCCTTAATACCCCTATACCAGCTCAATCCCCATGTCCCCTCCACACTTCCCATAGCCACTCACCCAGTATCCACTAGGCAGACCTCAGGATATCTTTGAAATGGACATTAGAAACAAGCAGACTTCTTCCAATGTAATCTCAAACATTGAATGAATACTGAATCAAAATTCTCCTTCAAAATGAGCCATTGCAATCATTTTAAACCTGTCTCAAGTGGTCACTCTTCTGTGAAAATAGAAAAAAAATCTATTTCACTAACCATGGGGGCGATTCTCCCAAAAGTGGTGTATTGGCGGGAAAACTGTTCTAAATCCCGACTGTTTCTCAATTCAACTTCTCACCTGAATCTCTGCACTCTGTGCACTGCAGAGGTCCCAGTCGTGAATCTCAGTAAAAATCCAGGGGGGCGGGGCCTATTTGCGCCGGAGTCTGACAGTTCTGGAACTCTGCACGTGCGCAGTGGTCCTGATCTGTCAGTCTTCCCGTTTGTTGGCCAGCTCGATCGCTGGCCAGCTCGGGACCACCACAGTGCTGCCCCTCCAGCCCCCCCCCCCCCCCCGCCCCCACGGCTCGATTACGTCCCCCACAACAATTCCCGGGCCAGCCTCGACACCCTCCGCCCCGGATGTCCAGCCCAACCCCCCCCCCCCCCCAGCAGTGGTGATCCCCCCACTCCCCTCACCCTGGCAGACCCCCATTCCCGCTGACCCCTCCAGGGTCAGACCCCCGCCCGCGTGGCAGGCCCCCCCCCCCCCCGGCAGACCACCCCACCTTGGCCCGCCCAATCGCTGCCCTCCCTCCATCCGAGACCGATCGCCATGCAAAGTGGCAGCAGGACCCCCCACCCCCACGCCCCTAGGCCCTGTCCACAATGGGCCCCGCCCCCTTGGCACTGCGTGGTGGGCAATGCCAAGGTGCCCCTGGCATGGGCACTTTGCCCTTTGGGCAGTGCCAGGGTGCACAGGCTGGCACTGCCAGGGTGCCCATGCCCAGGGGACACCACCTCCCCCAACCGCCCGACTCCCTGGGAGGCCCTGATTGCCCCCCCTTCATTCCGGCAAGGTCTCATGCTAGTTCCCCGAATGTGGGGAGTTACTCTAAACGCCGCCGGAATGAAGTACTCCTGGCGGGGTGGGAGATTCAATTTGGACCGGTAAGTTCCCAATAATGATATTTAAAATACATTTCAAGTACATTAAAAACAGATTCAAATGACTTCCCTGTCTTCCCGCCGGTTTCCAACGTGGTCTGGTTTCTGACTGTTCTCCGGCTCTGGGAGATGTGCATGCGTTACCCGCGCATGCGCAAATCCCGGAACAAGGCCAGTGGTGCACATCTACCACCCCAACCTGCCAGAAAAGTTGCGGGTCGGGCTGGGAGAATCGCCCCCCATATTGCATACAGCTGATCCTTTAATAACTCTAAAAAATGTTAATCAAAATCTCAACAAACTTCTATCCAAATGTCTATAAAAATGGGCTTCACAGGAGTGACATTAGGAATCACTTCAGCACAGAACAGATGAGAGAAATTTGGAACTCCTCTCTGAAAATAGCAATTGATATTTAGATTAATTGTTAATTTTAGATTTAAGATTGATACATTTTAGTTTAAGAAAAGGTATTAAGGAAAAGTTGGGTGTATGGAACGAGGTCATAAATCAAACATTGTCCCCATGAATGGCTGAGCAGATTTGAGGGATAAAATGGCTGGCTGTTTTATGTTCTCATGTTCCTGTACATGTACACTTCCCAGCATCACATCTGCCAATTTTCGGAAATATTTGGGCTAAAATTATTCCTTCAAATTTTCTGACAACTAAGCTTAAATACTTGCACAGGCTCCAAAGAGGATGCAGAATAAATGATCAAATTAAATATATTTTCAAGCACTGAAAATATTGATACTGACAACATGACAGAATGATGATTAAAATTGAAGATGGGACACTATGAGGCAATATAGAATGTTACATCAGGATGAGGAAAATAATAATTGTATTTCATATAACAGAATGTTTCTAATCTGAGCAGCTCAATAGTATTCTAAAGCCATCTATTTGTGCACTATTTTCTTCCACTTCTTTACACAGCAAGTCTCCAATCTCAGCCTAGCAGTTTAACAGAAGTGTTTCACCAGGTATAATAAAGGTAAAGTCACCCTTGTACCAGATGACCATAAGCTGCTTCATATGTATCCTCAGCCAGTATGGGAATTGAACCTGTACTGTTGGCATTGCTCCACATTGCAAACCAGTCACCCAGCCAGCTGAGCTAACCGCCCCTTTTTTGTATGATAAAATGCTATGTGAAATAAGATGCTAGATGATTGCAGCTCATTCCAATTTTAGCAGTACCAACAGAGTTCTTTCTATTGTGCAAGAATTGAAGGAGGTGGGATAAATGAATTTACGTGTTGGAGATGAGGCAAAAAAAGCTTTGTTTCATACATTTGGAATCAATAAATTTTACAGCTAATTAAAATATTGAAAATGTTATTGAAGGCCAGAAATCAAAGGGTTAAACACCTGAAAATGTCTGAGAAGTGGGAGCACAGAGCAGGTGCTAACGTTTTATTCCCTCTAATTCAGTGCACACATGTACAAGCATGTGGTCCATATTCGAATAGTCCGGCTAATTGGAAAGGCCTACAGGGAAATTAACGTCGCAAGCAGCTGTGCAATGGCATTTCAATATGATGCATAGTCCTAATCTGTCAGCAGTCCTCTGATTGGTCTGACAGAATTAATCCAGCCAGATGTTCTGAGTTTTGCACAAGAAGGCCCCATGTCAGCAACCTACTGCCTGTTTTCTGTAGAGGGGTCCCTTGTCCATTTAATTAACTGACTCCGAAGGGTTGTCAGTCGTTGCTCTGCAGGATTTCATATACAAACAACTCGGAAACGTTTTAGTCAAACCTTTTGCCCTTTGAATCCACAGTTGGGCAGGATTTGTTTGCATTTGCAGCAAGACATGCAGTCAGTGTAAGTTTTTAATTACTGTGTTTGCTAAATATTCACTGGCCTCTAATAGCCCTTGCACCCCTGTGACACCTCTATCTAACTGAAACCCACCTCTTAAAGAAGTGCTTCTGCTGATACTGATAAACACATTTAAAACAGCAGCATAGTTTCAACATAACCCAGCACAACTCGATATACTTCATAGAATCCCTACAGTGCAGAAGGCGGCCATTCGGCCCATCGAGTTTGCACCAACTCTTGCGTCCCACCCAGGCCCTATCCCCATAGCCCGATATATTTACCTTGCTAAACCACCTAACTTACACATCTTAGGACACTAAAGGTCAATTTAGCATGGCTAATCCACCTAACCTGCACATTTTTGGACTGTGGGAGGAAACCTACGCAGACATGAGGAGAAAGTGCAAACTCCACACAGACAGTGACCCAAGGCTGGAATTGAACCCGTGTCTCTGGCGCTGTGAGGCAGTAGTGTTAAACACTGTGCCATCCCAGATTCAATCTGAATCTTAATGCACAAACTACTACTACAGCCTCAGTTCAGACAAATTTGAGGCTGAAGTAAATTTTGATGAGACAAGTTGAAATGTTAAGCGTAAATCTCCAATGTGATGTGAGTTGCAAGTCAATAGATTATGCATGTAATGATAGTAAAGCCCCAGGAATCAATGTTGGGACTTCTCTAGCGCTTCATATATTATATATACAGAGAAAGAAAATAAAATCAAATTCATTGGGAGTCAGATTATGGGGCAATGTTAACTGTGAGTCAAGAATCCATGAAATTTAGAAAGAAAGACAGATTAGGGGAATGGCAGATTTTAAGAAAATGCAGTCCAGTGGGTAAATGCAGCGCAGTAAACTTGAGGGGAAATAGAGAATAGAAATACACCCTAAAGGATAAAAGTCTCATTGAAGGAGAGAAACAGAAAGACCCCGACACACAGATACTTCAAAACAGATTCACAAGTGGAAAAGCCAAAAAGAAGACCATTGGGATTCTAGGATCTGGAATGAGGGGCTTTGAATAGAAAAGCAAGGAAACAGTAATGAATCTATTCGAGGCATTGGTTGGAGAACTGTGTGCAATTTTGGGTATTACACAGCACATTCATGGAAATGGTTCAGTTGGATTCAGTCGGTTGCTCCAGGAATGAGAGAATCTGGTGAAGATTGTAGTCAATGGAGCAGAGAAGATTAGAAAGTGTCAGGCAAAAGTTTTGTTGGAATTTGAAGAGGTGAAACTTTCATTAACTTCCATTACCTGGTGAATCAGTAATGCAGAGCATAAATTTAGGATTAGTTTCCAAAGCATATAAAGAGGGAACTTCAAAGGAAACTCTTTGTAGAATATGGAATGCATCATTACAAATTGCATTCACAATTGAGATCATCACAGAATGTAAGACGTTATTAGGTGATTGAGGAAAGCGTGTGTAGAGAAGAGGCAAAGACATAGGCTGGCCTCAATGTGAAGCTACCGGAACAGGTAAAAGCACAAATAGAAATGGCACCCTTCTGTGCATTCTGTGCATTCTGTACATTAATCCAATGTTACCAATGACATGTGCAAATAATCAAGAGTGTAAGTAGGCAGGCGAGCAACTGTATTATTATCAATATCCTATGGTGTCACAAAGCGGAATTTTCCCTAATATTGGCAAAGGCTGATAATGGGCGGGAAAAGTGATGTTGAAGCAGCCGGCACTGGCTTTCTCTGCTCCATCATTCGGGACATAGAAACAAAAACTGGAAGGGGTGGGCCCCGTGACATCAGGCTAGTAGGGCAGGGTGGGCTCTGATTAAACCTGCCCCGCCAGCAAGTTAGTCTTTTGAAAATTAGGGCATCATTTTAAAGGCCGCGCCAGTGCACCCCATATCTCCACAGAAGGTAGTGCCCGCGTTGTGCCTGGGCAGTGCCCAGGCTTGGCCCTCTCCCCCGAGTGATGTACTCCTCTGGGAGGCCTGCTCTTCCGGTGCATGCCTTGGAAGACCAGTCAGTCTGCCATCATGCCAATGTGAATGGACTTTCTTATGGGGGGTGGAGGGTGCGGGACTGCTGATTCAGGCGTAGAGGCCTGATAATTATATGTTAATGTATGGAAACGATGTCCCTGACATTGAACGCTGGAAAACACATCACATCACTGGCAGGGGAGGGCACAACCACGTCACACATTTATGCCAGCGTGAAATGCTATTTATCGTTCATACATGGAAAGCAACACCAGTACGATAAACCAGTTTTGATGGTGAAAGTATCAAAGCAGATCACAAAAATTAATTCTTAATTTCTCAGATGTCCTCAGTGTGTCAATAGCTGAAAATCACCAGCAACTCATTGCTCTTGAAAAGTGTCTATGGAACTTTACATTTTTGTAGGCTTAATGCCATTCTGGCCAAAGGTTATCATATATTCATCATGGTTATTTGCTTGTGGACCAATAAGTGTCAATATGATTGATCTGAACAATGGTATTGAAAGTATGGTCAGTAAGCTTGTAAATGACATTAACATCTCTGCAGGGGTTAAATCAATAGAGGAGCACAATCAAATGGGAACAGATTTTAATCTGATAGGGCAATGAGCCATACAATGCCAAATGGCATTATATTTAGATCAATGTCATCTTATGTACATTGGTAAGAACACCACGGAATACCCAAATCATTGACAGGGACAATACAGAAAGAGATTGAGAGCAAGAAAGAACTAAATGTTACCGTGCACAGACCACTGAAGTTTTGTGATCAATGTAGGGGTGGCACGGTGACACAGTGGTTAGCACTGCTGCCTCACAGCACCAAGGACCCAGGTTCAATTCTGGCCTTGGGTGATTGTGTGTGTGAAGTTTGCACATTCTCCCTGTGTCTGCATGGGTTTTCTCCGGGTGCTCTAGTTTCCCCCCCCCACCACAGTCCAAAGGTGTGTGGGTTACATTGATTGGCCGTGCTAAATTGCCCATTAGTTTCAGGGGTACTAGGTAAATACGTGGGGTTACAGGGATAGGGTCTGGGTGGGTTTGTTGTTGGTGCAAGCGGGGGTTGTTATTGGTTGGAGGAGGGAGGAAGTGTTTAGTCATAATACTCAGACAGGAAACATTTGCAGTGGTACAGTGTTTTGTAAAAATACACGTTGTTTAGTTACAAATAATCACTGTAATTTTAACAGCTGAATTCATACTTTGATTCATATACCCTGTTGAGAGTAAGCATAGACTCATTTATGAATAATGTTTATAAATCAATTTTTTGATGTATTAAAGGCAATTGATGTTCCCCTTGCTCTGGTATTCTTTCTAGATAATAAAACAAGGAGTGCATGGTCATTAGCATCAACTGCCATTCCTGTGGGGTAACAACATTATCCAAGGTGGAATGTTATGACCATTGAAATCAAAGTAGACCCTTCTTTCTTTGCATTAGTTCAGATATATCTTCTGGATTCCTGTGTCACGAGGCTATGCCTCTTTAATTTTGAAAATATGACTTTTCACCTTTCAACTGACTGCAAATTTTACATCTTGAAATGAGACTGAACAAACTGCTTAAAAATGCAAAGCCACCTTCTGTGGTGAAGATAAAAAGCAAACAGGTCTTCAGAGACCCGTCAAAACTCCTGACCGTTCATTGAAGAGACATTAACAATTCAAAGTGCAGGATATTGAAACAATGGCTGCGACAGACAGATCCACACAAAAACCCTTGGAGGTACACAATTGTCATATTCTTAAAGGATAGGCTTGCAGGCCACAAAGGTACAAACAACCAAGAGCTTTATTGGAAAGGTGTTTACTCTACAGGCTGTTAGGATAGGCTGCCCATTTAGTTGCGCAAATAGCTGATGACATCATAATTACATCACATGATTGGACTTTCAATGTGACCTTGCTCCAACTAGAAAAAAACATGAATGTACACTTTCCTCCCCCTTCACATCAGAGATTCTTGCAATGAAACACAATTGCCGGAATTCTACTGCCCCGCCCACCACGGAATTGGAGCGGGCGAGGGGCGGACAACGGAAATGTCCATTGACCTTGGGCAGGATTTTCCAGTCTCGCTCAAGCGAGGCCATGTAATCCCACCCAATATAACATTAACAATTAAAATTCTCCATATGAACAATTCATAAACAAAACAGTCAATATGTTAGACGTTACGGAGGACTTTGATTCCTCTGTGGTTGTTGGTGAACCTCAGGTGTTTGCTTTTTTGTGTTGACTGCAACCTCTGGTGTTTTGGGTTGAGTTTGAATGTTGTCCATAGTTGTCTCAACCAGAGTCGAAGTAGGATTTGGAGGTTGACTCAGTACTGAAGTGTCCTCAGTTGAGGTACTGGCTTCCACAATTGTTTCTGGTATTGTCAGGTTCTCAGGAATGTTCAGGTCTTCACTTGGCATAGTTTGTTGCAGATTCTCAATCGACTCTGCCTCTGGCAAACTCATTCTAGAAGCTAAAAGTTGATCAGCGTGTCTTCTCCACGCTACATTGTTCCAAGTTTGAATGGTATAGGAGACTGGTCCTGTCTGTGCTAATACGATGGCAGCTATCCACTTCTCACTGGTGGTATAGTTCTTTGTCAATATTCCCTGACCTTTATAAAAAAACATGCCGTTTAACCCTGTTCTCAAGTCACAAAACCTGACTTTGCTATTTCATCGCAACAATTTCTCTTGTCTTAGGCAACTTCAGCAAATCAAACACTGTACATAACTTGACATTTTACCATCAGTAATGCCGGAGAACTAGGGATTGTTAACTGTGTTGTATTCATGTACCTTATCTGGAATTGGCTTAGCCATTTAGACAATCATCCTTGATCATGAGTTACATTGAATGAATGCTTCATTGTCTGAACAAAGTGTTCAGACAGCCCATTTGTGGCAGGATGATAAGGAGTGAATTGGATAAGCTGGACTCCGTTCTCCTTTAAATAATTTGTAAATTATTGTGAAATAAACTGCGGCCCATTGTCACTCACAAGCTGTTCAGCGTAACTGAATCCTGCAAAAATCTCACCCAGACTTTCTATTGTTCTTTCCGAGAACGTAGTCCTCATAGTGGTGACTTCAGGCCTTTTTGAGTGTGTGTTGATCACAATGAGAACCATTCGTCCTTCAAATGGTCTGACATAATCTATATGAGCTCTTTGCTATGGCCCTTCCAGCCATTCCCATGGGTGTAATAGCACTAGTGGCGGCAGATTTTAAATTTTTGCACAAGCCAAACATATTGCTGCCTTTTCGATTTTGCTATCGAGCTCAGGTCACCAGAGCTAGCTTCTGGCTATCTCCCTCATCCTTATTATACCACGGTGAACTTGGTGTAGTTGGTTTAGGACATGTTTCCTTAACAATGGCGGAATGATGAAACTCATTGCACAGAGGAGACAACAGATTTGTATGAATAGTTTGAGGCTTCAGTTGACATATGGCTTCGACTCTGGGTTTGTTCCTGTGATCTTGCCATGAAGTACCATATCCATAACTTCTGACAGTAGTGGATCATTTCTGGTATACTTCTTAACTTGTCTTGTGGTTATAGGGATGTTATTGACTTCTTTGAAAAAGAAAATATGACCACTCGAACTATTCATTGACAACTCATTAGGTAAAGGTAACCTGGAAAATTCATCAGCATTCCCTTGGAGATTTGATTGATGACATTTTATCATGTAAGTATGTGCTGATGACAGCAATGCCCATCTCTCTATCTGGCCTGCAGGTAGAGATGGAATACTGGTGTGTGGCCCAGATATTGTTATCAATGGTTGATGATCCATTAATAAAGTAAAGTTCCATCCATTTAGATATTGGTCAAATGTTTGATTCTGAAAATGGTGCCTCGGACTTCCTTCCCTTTTGCCTTGATGCAAAAGTTATTGGCTTCTCTTCACCATGGGCATTATGTGAGAAGCCACCACACCCACCCTCATAACGTAATGCATCACATGCCAGTTGTGAAGTTAATTTCAGATCAAATTGTGTCAGGAATTCTATCTTTAATAATACCTCCTCAGTTTGTATGAAGGCCTTCTCACACTGATCCACCCATTTCCATTCCCTGTCTTGATACAATAGGTTGTGAAAAGGCTTGAGAATCGCTGCTAGATTAGTGACAAACCTTCCATAATGTTTAATCTGCCCAAAATTAATCAAAATTGATTTAGGTTTTGAGGTTCTGGTGCCCCGGATATAGCTTTTACTTTTAAAGTTGATTTATGCAGTCCCTCTGCATCAATGACATGCCCAGAAGATGTGAAGATTTCCCATTTATTCTTCTATACCCATTGTCTGTAGTCTCTGGAGTTCAGCATCTAAATTTTGAAGATGTACTTCTTCATTCTTTCCAGTAACTGGGATATCATCTAAGCAGTGCTGGACTCATTATAGTCCACTTAGAATTTGATCCATGGCACATTGGAACCACGCAGATATGAACATAATGCCAAATGGAAGTCTTTTATATTTGAATTTCCCTTTGTATGTTATGGTTATCAAATATTTTTGCAAATCTGGATCCACATTTATCTGGAGATAAGCTTGACTAAGGAAAATTTTACTGAAATGCTGGCCTCTAGCCAACTTAACAAATAAATTATCAATTAAAGGCAGAGGATACTGTTCTGTACACAATACCGGATTGATGGTGACTTTAAAATTGCCACATATATGTCCTGAACCATCTGTCTTCATCACAGGTACTATCAGTGTGGCCCAATCACTCACATTAATGGGTTTGAGGACTCCCATCTTGACCATCTAATTCTCCCATCTAATTCTGCTTCTACCTTAAACCTGATGGCGTATGGCACTGACCTAGCCTTTAAACCTCTTGCCTGACTTTCATTCTTAATCTTTAGCTTGACTGAGTTCTCCTTTATGCTTTCCAGCTCGCCATTAAAGACAATGGCATGATTCTTTAAAATCTTTCTTTGGACTCCAACATGAAATTCACCTCAGCCCAGTTCAGTTTGATTCTCTCCAGCCAAGCTCTCCCTCTTAGAGCTGGACAGTTACCCTTAACAACATGCAGGGACAAATCTGTGGTCTGTCCATTTAGCTTCACTTTTGCATTGATACAGCTCCACAATGCAACCACTTCCCAATGTAGGTTTTTAGTATTATCTTTGAGGGTTTTAAGGTGATATGTCATAGTTTCTCTTGGTAAACAGTTTCTGGTACCAACAAAACTGCTGCTCTTGTGTCCAGCTCCATTTTCACTGGTTGTCCATCCAGTTATGACCCAATAACAGTTGTTGCACCCGCAGTGGCCAGTATGTTCAATGATAGTTCATCTTCTGACTGTGACTCTGGTTTTTTTTTGTGCCATTTTTGTATTCTGTGGATACTTTTCCCTCTATATGGTTTTCCATATAATGTGTTCAGTTCTTGCTTTTTATAATTCTTGCTTGGAACTTGTTTCTTTCTCCAACGAGCCTCTTGCTGCCACAACTTCTGCAATTTATGTCTTTGGTTCAGCAATCTGCTGCTGTGTGCCCAGTTTTTGCATATCAGTGGCAACTTCAAACCTGTGTCTGTATTCGGGTCACAGCCGATACATTATGGACTCTTGCTCAAGCTTAATTGTTCCTTGGCTTCCAATTCCATGGAGACTGCAACTTCTAAAGCTTTCTTTAGGTTTATGATGCTTTGTGTTAACAACTGCTTTTAGAAAGCTTTGCTTCTTAACCCAAACACGAGTCTGTCTCTAATTGTGTCATTCAAGACATCCCCAAATTTACTCTATTCAGCTCATTTCTTTAAAATAGCTATGAACTGTGTGATTGATTCACTTTCTTATTGGTTATGCTTATGACCCTCTCAGCGATGACTGAAGATTTCGGTGAGAAGTGGTCCTGCAATATTTCTATTATTTCATCATATATTTTCAAGCCTGGTTTTTCTAGCTGTAAGACTTGTTGGACTTTAACCTGGTGTTGTTAAACTTCTTACTGTGTTTACCCCAGTCCAACGCCGGCATCTCCACATCATTTTCTAGCTGCATCAGACTTCTCAGGAGGTTGAATGCTCCCCACAACCCATTGTACTCAGAAAGGTTGGGACTACAATATCTGCCGCAATTATATATACAAAATAATTGAATCATTCAGTCAATGAGCCCCACCACTCAACATTCTCATCATGTGGTGTCGCGGTGCCAAATATTCTGACCATTTTTACTGTGGGAAGGGCTTGCATAATTATAGTGTGCCACAACATTTTCAGCACTACCTCACTTCTTTTTCTTTCAAACAACGTAACTCTGAGCTCTGCCTGTTTCCTTCCGAGCTTTGCAACACCCCCAGATCTAAGGTATTGTGGCAGGGTATTATTTTTCTCGCAACACTTCCTGTATTGTTCTAGATCTTTCTAGTCAAAGCACGTGGATAGCTTCTTTTCAATGTTGTTTTCTCCAAAATCTTTGTTTAAATTTCAGTTCCTTCGATGACTGCTACCAATATTTGGTACCTCTCCATCATCAGCTTTAATGCAGCGATGTTTATTATCTTAATGCTTTTTGGATGTCGGTAGCAAGGATGGATGATTTTTTCCATATTTTGTATTTCTCCAGGGAGTGTGCCAGTGTGGTTCTGAACTCCTCATTGCCAGTTTTCTTTGTGGTATTTTCAAAGGAAAGGCTTGCTGACCACAAAGGTATACATAAAAAAGAGCTTTATTGGAAAGATGTTTACTCTCCAGGCTGTTAGGATAGACTGCCCATTCGCCTGCGCAAATGGCCAATGATGTCATCATTACGTTGCGTGATCAGACTTTTAAAGTGACCTTGTTCCAACTAGGAACAACCATGAATACACAACGACAATGAGTGACGTATAACAGACTAGGTTGCAATCGCTGCAGAGAGATTGTAAGAGACTTTAGCAGAAGAGACAACCTTAAAGTTCTCTTTCCCTCTCTCTTGGCACAAATCTGTTTGGAAGACAACCTTACTAGAAATCTACCAGTAAATCGAGATCTCATAATAATTACAACATCTTCTACATCTGAACGCATCCACAAAACCACCTAATCCAATTTGACCACAATATTTAAAAATCTACACCTTCAGGACACTTAAAGGTACATTAACCATTTACTCTTTTAACACCTTTTATTGGAATCCCTACAGTGCAGAAGGAAGCCATTCAGCACATCAAGCCTGCGCTGGCAACAATCCCACCCAGGCCCTATCCCCAAACCCCCTGTATTTACGCTGCTGACCCCCCGACACTAAAGGAGAATTTAGTATGGCCAATCCACCTAACCCGCACATTTTTGGACTGTGGGAGGAAACTCGAGCACCTGGAGGAAACCCACAAGGACACGGGACATGAGGAGAATGTACAAACCCTGCACAGACAATCATCCAAGCCGCGAATCAAACCCGGGTCCCTGGCGCTGTGAGGCAGCAGTGCTAACCACTGTTTCACCATCTACATTGCTCCTTGGTGTTGGTTGATCCTATTTGCTTCACTGATTCTTCTTCATTACTTTTAGCCGATTGCTGTGTCCTGCCTTATAATGTCTGATGTTTTTCTGTTACAATAAGGCGTCTTTACATTGTGAAATTATACAAAACATAACAGACCCTTATTCTCTTGTTGAAGGTGAGGGTGGGGTTGCACTATAAGGGCTCCCAGAATAGAAACGGCAAAATCCTGCTTCGGGATTCCAAAGTTTCTTCCATTATCATCCTTGTAACTGAATGGGCCAAGTTGATTCCATGCTCTGGTGTGTTTCATGAGTGGAGTAAAAATGACAGGACCTGTGTCGGCAGAGAGTATTGTTTTAAACGAGGTAGCTGTCTTCTGGTATCTTAATCAAGCAGCTGTTCATGTCTGTACCCAGATAAAGGGTGTCAGAAGACTATTGTTCATGGAAACATCAAAGCTGAGCCAGTCCCATTCTCACCCACACCAATATCCTCAACAAATGTTGCTGGATAACCATCGGGAATAGGAACAAAGACCAGCAATGATAAGGCTGCTTTGCCATAAAGGCAAGAAGAAAATGAATATTATCAGCACATCCTCGGCAATTTAGATCATAAGAGAAAGGAATAGTAGGCCATTCAGCCCTTCAAGCCTGCTTCACCATTTAATAAAGTCATGGTTGATCTAACACTCACTAAATCCACTTTCCTGCCTTATCTCCGTAACCCTTAATTCCCATACTGATTAAAAACCTATCAGTCTTAGCCTTGAAAAAGTTCAAGGCCTCAGCATCCACAGCTTCCTGGTGTAAATAATTCCAAAGATTCACCACTCATTGGGTGAAGAAATTGTACCTCAAATCTCTCTTAAATGAGCACCCCCTCATTCTGTGACTATTGTCTCTGGTCCTAAACTTTCCCATGAGTGGAAACACCCTCCCAACATTTACCCTGTCTATCCCCTAAGAATCCTATACGCTTCAATCACATCACCTCTCATTCTTCTGAATTCCAAGGAGTACTGACCCAACCTGTTTAATCTTTCCTCATATGGCAGTCCCTCCATACCCGGGATCATCCTAGTACACCTCCTCTCGACTGTCTCCAAATATCTTTCCTGAAATAAGGGGGCCAAAACTGTACACAGCATTCTAAATTTAGCCTCACTAGTACCTTGTACAGTTGCAGCAACACCTCTTTACTTTGATACACCAAGACCGTTAGAAGAGAACCTACAACTTGTATAAAAGTACCATCATTACAACATCAAAAATCAGGAATCAGGATGGCATGGTGGTACAGTGGTTAGCACTGCTGCCCCACAGTGCCAGGGACCCAGGTTCAAATCTGGCCTCGGATCACTGTCTGTGCGGAGTCTGCACGTTCTCCCCTTGTCTGCGTGGATTTCCTCCCACAGTCCAAAGATGTGCAGGTTAGGTGGATTGGCCATGCTAAATTGACTCTAGTGTCAGGAGGATTAGCAGAGTAAATATGTGGGGTTATGGGAATAGGGCCTGGGTGGGATTGTGGTCGGTGCAGACTTGATGGGCTGAATGGCCTCCTTCTGCACTGTCGGGATCCTATGATTTTATAAGTTAATGGCAGAACAGGCTTGAAGGGATTCTATGAATAAAGTCCGATATATGTATATATATTCTGTGTTGGGTTTGGGGTGTGGACTGCCCCTCTGGTGACCCCTGGGTAATTAACTCCTCCGAGAGTGGGAATCTGTTGGGCAGTCTTGGACCTCACTGTGATTCAGTGCACAGCTTCAATAAAATGCTCCCAGTGTTCAAGTTATCAAGCCTACCTTGTGATTCTTTATGCACCCGTAATTAATAGAGGCATACATTATAGTAAGATGGTGAAACAGTAGAAAATATAAAACATTCAGCACAAGTCAGGAATGATGTCTGGTTGAACTTGGCAGAAACAAACTCAATGAAGCAAAGAGAAAATCTGAAACAAATTTGAGATGATGTGAGAAACGTATTGTGTACCTGCTAACTTGTTTTCCAGGGGTATGATGATAAGATGGTTTTGTCTAAAATACAGTACTTTGAAATATTTTGTTTCTAAGCTAAGCTCATTTGCTATAGTGTTAAGTCATGCCATGAAGGCACATGACATAACATTCTGCCAAATGCACTACATGAGGGAAAGTGAGCAGCAACTGATGATTCAAAGGCATAAATTACAATTTAAGGAAAGTCTCTATTCTGAATAAAGGTCTTCCAACCCTTCAGGCTCTTCCTGCATAATCTTTACAGGCCAAACGTAAAAGTTTACGACTGAATTTTGTCAGCCCATGGCCATAGGGTTGGGAAAATTCAGTCCCTTGACAAACTAAGAAATCGCTCCATATTGTTTCTAACTTACAAAATCTAAGCAGCAGTAAAATCCATGTGTTCTGAACCTCAAACTTAACACTGACAGAAAGTCAGTGGAAAGCATGAAAAAAGAGCATGCATGAACATTGGCGCTATTTTCCTGGGATTTCCACTGAATTCAAGTGGGAAAGCACTGAACTTCATGGAAATTGTTTTTCCTAATACTAGGTAAGCATTGTCCATATCACGGAGGCATAGAGGCTCAGAAGATTCAGGGTAATTCCCAAGGTGCTTTGATATGTAAACATACTTGTGGCAGATGTACTGCTTGATTCATTCACGTACTCTGTTGCTACCTGCCATTCGCTGATTCTACTTCATTTTAGGAAGACCCTACAGGAGGAGAAAATAGGATCTGCTTCTATATTTTCATCAAGTGCCTGAAAACAGATAAGATACAAAAATATTGCTTGCCACGCTACTGCTCTCCATCTTACTGAATTAGAGAAAGCTGTGGTTTTAATTTGGATTCAGGCTCGGGCAAAAATTAGAAGAAATGAAAAGGTCACACCCACCAAAACGAGAGATGGCTTCAAGGAGGCCATTAAGACAGAATAGTTGTTTTTTTTTAATAGGAAGTCTGCAGGATGTCAGAGGAAGACTTGTGTAGATATTATCACCCAATTTTCCAGTGTTCAAATCTTGATATCTGTCTGAAAATGGATTGCACTTAGAAGGAAAATCTAGCTCATTTATTCATCTGGAAGTTTGCCACAAGATTAATTAAATGAATTGTAAAATCCTTGAGTAGTATTTTGATGAGGTAGGCTGGATGCTGCATCATTTAAATAGCCTTCTTCTTTGGTTCTACAAACACCAACTTGGTTATTAAATTTGGAACTTCCCAAAAATACTTTCCTTTTGCTATATGTTGATGCATATCAGTAATAAACTTCCTGACATGCAAACTTTTTCAGGTGGGATCCATTATCCAGTAAGTGCACTCTCAAGAGATGCGCTCTCACCTGACGAAGGGGCAGCACTCTGAAAGCTCGTGCTATCAAATAAACCTGTTGGACTTCAACCTGGTGTTGTGAGACTACTTACTGTGTCCAATGCTGGCAACTCCACATCAAGAGACACTGTGGGTGGAATTTTCCCTTCCCACCTGCCACGGGAATCGTGGTGCGTGGGGGCGGATCATGCAAAGGTCCATTGACCTCGGGCGGGAATTTCCGGCCTTGGCACAAGGGCAGCCGGAAAATCCTACCCCGAAAGTTTATTGAAAACTCTATTGATGATCATCTATTGTGATCATTATTCCCAATCTGCAGGTGATTACAAACAGGTTACCTGCACTACTCAGATGCTAAGTAGCTACCACTGGTGACTGATGAAAGAAGCAAAATGATGAAAAAATAAGTTTAAAAACACCAATCTTTCACAAAATTCTTGGAGTTGTACAATTTTTGGAGTTGTAAAGTAGAAAAATAAACCAAGAATTGCTATCAGACATGAACAGTTTGGTTATGGTGGTGTGGATGGATAACATTCTTGGCTCTAGACTTTTTTTTCCCTTTGACTCATTCAAAATTAGGTACAGTTGGTTCACATTATGTGCAGATAAGATTGACACAATTAGATTGGTATCTCAGCTCCAAGAAGATGCAATTCCATCCTAGTTGCATGGAGTTGCTTGTTGATGAGCTTGCTGCCACAGCTACTAACAGACATATTTTCTGTCAGTCAGCTGTATTGTTACTTGGTAATGTACTGGGAGGTCCCAGCACATGGGAAACCTGAAAGAAAGTTCAGTGTGCTTCCCTGTGCATTTTACCCCAACTATTGCTTTAATATATTGGGGGCAATTCTCCCAGCCCACTGCGCTGCTCAGATTGTGCAGTGGGCCAGCAGACATCAGTGGGGGCCATTTCACAAGCTTCCCGCTGGGCATCATGGCCTCCGTGCATCTCTGGGACTAAATTTTTTTACGTAATCAGCATTTCAATATGGGCCCAGGATTGAATTCTCCGGAAGTGCTAGTGTCTCCCCCCGCCCCCCCCCCCCAAACTCCACCACCCCTGCTGGAAGTGGTTCTGTCCAGCGGGGTTTATTCCTGCTCCCCACTAGCAGGGAACAGGCAGACCGATCCGGCTGGAGGGAAGAGAGGCCATTGAGCCCCCTGCCCCCTCCCACAGGAGGTCAGGGATAAGAGGGAGTGCCCATTGGGCAGTGCCAGCCTGACACCCTGGCATTGCACAGGGGGCAAACTGACACTGCCAACTGGGCACCTTAGACTGCCGACTGGGCATCGGGCAGTGCCAAGGGCAGGGGTAGAAGGATTGGGGCATATTGGGGGTGGGGCCTATTGGGGTGATTGGTGTGGGAGAACCCACTGCCACTGTGCCAGAGGATCAGTAGGGAAGGGAGGGAGGGTGAACGGGGCCATCTCAGTGGGGTGTGGAAGTTCACAGCTCTTGGGCGGGGGGGAGCTTTGGGGCTGGTCAGCAGGATCGGGGTGGGGGTTGGGACTGTCCGGGGGTGGGTCAGGAAGGTTGGGGGGCTGGTCGGGGAGATCGGTGAGGCCAGCGATCAGGGAGTCAGGAGGGGTTAGGGGGGGTCAGAAGGCCAGCGATGGGGGGTTGTGGGGCTGTCCAGCCATCAGGAGTCTGGCAATGGGAATGATCTCTGCACTGACAGATCGGTGCATGCACAGTGGCCCATTCAGTGTGATGCAGTTGGCCTCTCCAGAGGGGATAGGCCCCACCCCCTGATTTTCAGAGTGAATCCCACTGCAGCACTCTGTGATGCACAGAATGTCGGAGATTCATTCTGGAAATCACGCTAAAAAACCGGCGGATTTACTCCCATTTTCCCAAACGTTGGGAACTTAGAAATTTTTTGAGAGAATCCTGGCCACTCTTTATGTGTTTGTCGACCAATTGGGTTGAGCAGACTTGATGATAACCAGCATGAGTTGATTTCAATTCCAGTATCTGGAGGGAAATTTAACGGATTCTGTTGTTGGGAGTAGAACATATCAAATTGACAGATTGACAGTCACATGTTCAAGAACTAGATTTCGCTTTAGTGACGTCTCCCTGGATATGATGCTAGGGGCGGTAAGAGCTGGTAGGGACATGATGTTTCCTACTTATGAGAGGAAAAGACTTAAGAGTGAAAGACATGGTCGGAGATAGCAGAGGAGGTTAGCAGCAGTGTCAACATGATGTGGCCTTCCTGGGAGAGACAGAAAGCACTAGTATCGAGAATAGTAAGCTAATAGGTGGAGCCGGAGTGAGGGAGAAAATAATGAAGTTAAAATCAAGATAATTGTGCATGTATGTGAATGTAAAGAATTTAGTAAATAAGATTGCATCGAAGCACAGAAGTGCATACAATCCCTATAATGCAGAAAGAGGTCATTGGGCCCATCAGCTGCACAGATAACAATCCCACCCAGGCCCTATCTCCGTAACCCTACATATTTACCTTGATAATCCCCCCCGACACTAAGGGGCAATTTAGCATGGTCGATCCACCTAACCTGCACATCTTTGGACTGTGGTAGGGAACCGGAACACCCGGAGGAAACCCACACAGACACAGGGGAAAAAATGCAAACTTCACACAGACAGTCACCAAAGCCAGGAATTGAACCCAGGTCTCTGGCGCTGTGAGGCATCAGTGCTAACCACTGTGCCACCATGCTGCCATGTGCAAATACGATCTTGTGATAACAGAGACTTGGTTCAAGGCAGGGCAGACTGGCTGTTAAATATTCGTGGGTCTAGTGTTTAGAAAAGATAGGAAAGGAAGAGAAGGAAGAGGGTGGTGATATTGGTTAAGGGGAGCACTGCATCACTGAGGAAAGAGAATATCCCTGAAGGTTCACGGGCAGAATCAATTTGTCTAGAGCTAAGGAACTAAAAGGGTGCAATTACATTGCTTGATGTAGTCTATAGACCGCCAGCTAGTGGGAAAGATGTGGAGGAACAAATCTGCAGGAAAATTACAGAGAGATGCAAGCAGTATAGAGGCATTATAATGAGGGTCTTTATTTGTTCAAATGTAGACCAGGACAGTGATATTGTTAAGGGCAGAAAAAGGCAAATGTTCCTCGATCGTGTTCAGAAAAAGTTTCTACAACAGTATGTGTTCAGTCCAACGGGAAAAGATGCTGTGATGAAGAGTCTTCCAGACTTGAAAAGTTAGGTCTGTTCTTTCTCCACAGATGCTGTCAGACCT